>NW_023503807.1:1026626-1333922 GCF_014529535.1 Bradysia coprophila
ATGGATGATAGTAGTTTTCATTGTTAAGTGATTCAGGCATTTTCAAATCAATCAATAGTTTTATCATTTCAACTCCATAGACAGAGAGCCTGCGTCATATCAGTCCCTAATGTAGACACAGTTTAAAAACTACCACTTTTGGGCAAATTGTTCTATGACTTTCATTTTTCAGGCGCTAGAAGGTTAACGAGGGTAGAGCTATAGTGTAATTTCAAACGTCATATTATCGCCAAATGACGAGAGTGAACTTTAAGAATAAATTTTTACCTAAATTGCCGAATTTTCCGCTTTTCCACACGACAGGTCTTTCACAAAAAAAAAATTAACCGAAAATTTGGGCGGTGTTGGCTAAACCGGGAATTCGGGCGTTTCCCGAGGGTCTTTAGTATTTTTACTAAATAACTTCCATACAAACTGCACACACACTCCCCGTAGAGTATGTGTGCACTGTGCAGTTTGTATGGAGGTTATTTAGTAATGGATTTTCCATGCTGAGGGCGTCGAAAGACTTGCTTCAAACATGAAAAGTACGGTTTTCGGCGCATGTAGCACGTAAAAGTCTTTTTTAGCGTATTTTACCTCTAACACGCTAAAAAAGACTTTTAGTCCTAGCTAGGTACGAAATGTACTATTTCAACCGAAAAACGGACAACTCGACTAAATTTCATTTTATTTCTGACATTTTTTTACGATTCCCTACACTATTTTCGTACGAAAACATTAAGATAATGGACTGCAGCCACTAATTTGTGAGATAAGTAACTCGAAACAGTTTTTTTTGTTTTCCAGTTAAGAACGGACAAATAATTTTTTTTTATTTTAATTGCTGTTGTTATCAATAATGATTTCAATAACAAGACGTCTGATTCGCTGTTATTGTACAAATCATCGTCCGGAAAAATGTCGTTAAACTTAAAAGATGACTTTGTACCTTGAGCAAATATGTTTTGCCGGTCTAAAGTGATAAACAATGACGTTGCTTACGATGATACGTAACAATATTTTTTAAGACTTTGGACCTGCAAAATACTTTCATTTCGTTATACGTAGACCTGTTGCATATGCCGTTACTCAACTATTATGTGCACCGAGCACATATATGAAGCGATAGAATGGAAGATTTTTATGATTTTTTTGCCCTTGTCTCGAAACTGAATTTCATGGAAACTCTTTACTTTCCATGTTGTCATGTTGTGTGTTTTTTTTTTTGGCATGTTATAGGAAATTTCCTATACACTTATACACCCACACGCAATGTTGTTTTGTAATGATCCTGTAGTGATTATGCTCATTATATACAATTTTCGGTTAACCGCTTCCATATACACACAATTGCAAGATGACTAAACCAGTTTTAATGCTTCTTTGTAACGAGATTCGTTGAATGCGAATAAATTTAATTGTTATCACTTCGTGAGACCAATGTTCATCATTTTGATACTACCGTTTCGTTAAAATATTATTTTCAAATGAAACTTTGTGCATTTGTTTAGTCTAATAGCGCAGCGCAGCAGTACAACGTTCAATCAAAAAGGAAATCCAATTTATATTTTTTATCTGTAAATTATAATTTCACTGCACGTCTTTGAGAGACTTCAAAAACAATCAAACATTTGTTCAGATTTTTTACATCGATTTGCCAGCCAATTTCGGTGATAATTCTTCGGTGAATTTGCGGAAAGTTTTTCTTTTTGTCAAGGTAAACCTAATCACTTGTTTTCGTTGATATTGTGAGAGTTATCAGTTATGCTAAGGGGGTCCGAGCGGCTCAAATTGTGTGTCAGTAAATGTGTGTTTTAACTGAACTAGAAATATTTTGATAAACCATGGAAAGGTAACGTTTATCACAACGTTTCTCATACCGTTTTTCACTAGTTTACGGTAAAAAATTAATCGTTTGATCAACGCACTTCAAGCAAAAGTAGTCGATCATAGTCGACAGCTGCGAGTACTATTTTGTATGAAATGGTTTTTTACAGTTGTGTGACACACTGTCAAGTTTCTTGCTTGTTGCTTGAAGTGCGTTGGATTGATACACAGAATCAACGCACTGTCGTCAGCTTCGATGCCAGACGGTGCATTGACAGAATCGATCAGAGTTTCATTATATAAGTATTAAAACCACCGGCATTATTATTGAAGAAATGAATCAACGAGATCAATGTCGGTTAACATTTTTTTTCTTCTTCGTTGCAGAGTAGGTACAACTAAAAATATTCGAAAAGAGGTCAGCAACAGCAAAAACAACAACCGACAAAAATGTTGCCACATCTATTCAAGGCTGTTGGTTTATTTCGTTTAGCAAATAAACAGTCAGTCGTCAGCCGCTATACGCTACAAAGCATCATGTCGCAGTCATATTCAACGAACATCAAGATTATTCCATCTGTGGATTCGAAATACGAGGAAATATTGACCGACGATTCGTTAAAATTTTTGGAAAAACTTCACGACAAATTTGAACCGGCTCGAAAAAATCTACTACTTCAACGTGTTGCTCGGCAGAAAGAGTTAAACGATGGGCAGCGACCGGATTTCTTAGATTCAACGAAACAGATTCGGGAATCAAAATGGTCTGTCGCATCGCTGCCGAAGCCATTGTTGAAACGAAGAGTTGAAATTACCGGACCGGTCGATCGGAAAATGGTTATCAATGCTCTCAATTCCGGTGCAGGTAAGATATGCTGATGAAACTCATTGAATGGAATTAGTGTGCCAATTAGAGTCTCGGTCGTTCTTTAGATTGTTACATGGCCGATTTTGAAGATTCGTCTACCCCGACATGGACAAATTTGTTGGATGGACAGGTTAACTTAAAAGATGCTATTCGTCGTCAGATTGATTTCAAGGTGCCAGCGACTGGGAAAGAATACAAGTTGAATGCGGAACATGCTACGCTGATGGTATGATTTCACTTCGGAATGAAATTTTCGTATTTTAATGCGGCTATATGCAGGTTCGTCCGAGGGGATGGCATCTAGATGAGAAAAACATTTCGGTTAATGGCGCCAGAATGTCCGGTAGTCTTTTCGACTTTGGCCTTTACTTTTACCATAACGCCAAAGAGCTGCTGAAACGGGGATACGGTCCGGTAAGAAATCTAATTGCACGGATGAAAGTCTTGAAACTCAGTGCGTCGGTTGATGGTTTCAGTATTTCTACTTGCCGAAATTGGAAAACCACTTGGAAGCTCGTCTCTGGAACGATGTGTTTGTCTTCGCTCAGAACGAACTCGGTGTTCCCAACGGTATGCAATTTAGTCTCTTTCCCTGCACTTCCTTGTCATGATTTCCCGTGTTCGTTAATGACTTGCAGGTAGCATCAAAGCCACCGTTCTAATCGAGACAATTTTGGCAGCTTTCGAGATGGACGAAATATTGTATGAATTGCGGGAACATTCTGCTGGGCTCAACGGTAAGTACTTTCGGTCCATCGACTGCCTTGAGTTTTCATAGCATTTTCAATAATGAAAAAAAAAAAACATTTACGCTGCAGCCGGTCGTTGGGACTACATTTTTTCGTGCATCAAGAAATTTCAAAACCGAAAAGACTTTGTCTTCGCTGACAGACATTTCATCACAATGACGTCACCTTTTATGCGAGCCTACGCCTTGCTGTTGATTCAAACTTGCCATAAACGGGGAGCATGCGCAATGGGCGGAATGAGGTATCGTCAGACTAAGGACCCATTTTTGATTCGATTAACCTGACGGGTTTTGATTTGCAGTGCTCTAATTCCGATAAAGAATGATCCGACAGCGAACGAAAAGGCTCTGAAAGGTGTGCGCGAAGATAAGCGTCGTGACGCAAGTGACGGTTCCGATGGTGGATGGGTGAGACATCTATGGAAATATTTTCACTGAACTGAAGTCAACGATTTGCATGAATTTAGGTCGCTCATCCCGGGCTCGTGGACTTGGCGATGCAAGAAATGGTAAACGTGCTCGGTCCAACAAAAACGAACCAAATCGAAAAGCAACTGAATGTGAAGATCACGGCAGAGGATCTGCTCAACTTTGGACCAAGGTAATGATTTTGGATTGACATTGTGACGGTTGTATTAAGGGTGCGTGTCTAATCTTGCTATAGTTCCCCGATTTCCGAAAAAGGATTGAGAGTCAACGTAAGCATTGCTCTACAATACCTTGCGGCTTGGCTGGCCGGTACTGGTTGTGTAAGTACAATAATTTGCCATGTCGCCAAAACAATTGACAGTGATGTACCATTTAGGTGCCCATTTTCAATATGATGGAAGACGCGGCTACAGCTGAAATCAGTCGATCGCAAATTTGGCAATGGATCCATTCGCCGAAGGGTATCTTGGACGATGGACGGAAAGTGACGGTTGAAATGGTCAATTCGATTGTTGCTGAGGAAATGGCTGCATTGAAAGTGAACAGTAAACTGCCGTTTGAGAAAGCTGCCCTCGTCTTCTCGCAGATCTCTACAGCTCCCAAGTTTGAGGAGTTTCTTACGCTACCGCTCTATGAGCAATTTTAGATGTCATGGCCATTGGCAAAGAGTAAGCAAATGGAAATTGTTGCGTCCTTAATTCGCTGTCAACATTTGTAATTTGTAATCGATTCATTCAATTCATCAAAATTATACGTTTTTGTACGAACAAAAGTCGAGAATTTTCATTTTTTTTTCTGAGATTACGTGAAGTGCAATCCAGCCAGGCATGAGCGCCGCCGAGTTCTAGCCGCCGTTATAGCCGGACGCCGACCATTTTTCGGTAATTCGCGCCGCCAGCCGCCGAGGTGGTCAAAAGTCGGCTAAGCCGGCTGAAAATGTGGGTAGTGGTAGGAAGATTGTGGGTGGAAAATAGACAATGGGCAAATAGCCAAGTGAATGTTCATCCTCATGTTCTCGAGGGTTCAATGTGTGGTCAAGCCATCCAGCAGACCATAGTTATTCTCTGGGGACATATACGTATGGTACATACAGTCTTCTGTTTCTGTGTACAACGAATATTTAATTTCACAATCGAACAGAAACATTAAGTGTTCAATATGTTCGGAGTTGTGTTCCATCTATGGCTATTTCTTTTAATAAATAAGTGAAACTTATTTCGAATTGAAAATGACGTTTTTAGGTATTTTGGGTCCTTCATGATATGACATGCTAAAATAGTGCTAGAATCATATGTCAGTTTCATTATCAGATCTACTACTTCATTCGATCTATAAGTATTTTTAAATCTTTTACTTCGTTTTTCTGGAACATGCGTTTTGCCATGCAGACTGCAGACAGAGCTTGTCGTTCACATTTCTGATTTGGTTATATATCGAGCGTCTGACAGTTCGATTGCTCTACCGTAAAGGGAACTTTACATTAGAGAGATATAAAAATGCTTTTATTGTGTACATACATTATAAATGTACATTAAATGCACTTCTTCAGGGCAATTCATCTGACATTAACTCTGTCATTGTTGCTATTGTTTTGCGATGTGCGTGACAGCAATATTATTATCTTAGGCCTTTTAAAATGTCAATTTCACAAAGCTAACCTCAAACAATGACAGCTCCATATAAATTTTTTAAAGATTATGGTTAGCTTTGTGAAAATCACAGCTCATTTGACATCTCAAACGACGTTGACAATGATCTTTTCTCTCTCTCTAGCAAACAAACTCACTTAAAAAATCGAAATCGGGTGGAAAATTAAATAAGTTTGAGAAAATCTGCTTCTTCATAAGGCTTAAAGTGAACAGACTCGCGAATCGTAAACAAGGAGCTTGATGGAACTTTTTGATCGGAGGTAGGTACATTGACAAAAAACGTCGAATTATGATCGTAAGCAGGCATGAGCGCCGCCGAAAATAAGTTAATTCACAAATTTGAGAAAACTTTATCGATCTTTGCGAATTTTCTCGATTTTTTTTTCTTTTCAATTTTTACTTGATTTTCGTGAGCTTTCGATTTCTTATCGAAAACCATTTTCTTAATGAGTTAAATGAGTGTACCGGAGCATGATTTTCCATTTAGTTCAAGTTTTGAGGCAATAAAACTTAACGTGTTAGTGAACCTTAGACTTAGAGACTTGCTTGTAACAAGACCAGTTCCACTTGCACTTTGAACAACCTAATCTACCTACATTTTCGCTTTCCGTACAATTTCATTTTCATGCTTACTAGTTCATTTTCCATGAATTTATCTAAACGTTTTTATTTTGAAAAAAAAAAAGTTAAAAGGAACCTCCAGCCGAGCCGTTTTAAGCCGGCTCAAGCCGACTTTTTCGCCGCCGTCGAGAAATTTCTTTCGGCTAGCCGCCGCCGAAGTTTCTCCGTCGGCGCTCATGCCTGATCGTAAGGCACAAAAAGTCATTTAGCTTGGTAAATGAATGATTTTGGTGAATCAAAATGAGACAGCCAACGAAAGTTTTACTTTTCATCGTTCAGTTGAGAAAAGAAATATTTCGCGGAAGGTAGAAAAAGGCCGTAAAAGATGCACATAATATTTAGATGAAACAAATGGATACCAAAAATATGTCTGAGTAATTCTACCCATGTTTATTCAAGCAAACAAAAAATATCATTAAATGGGTCAAAGCCTCTGAAATCATTTCAATTAATTATCTAGAATTAATCAATAGCCATTTCTATGGCTTTTGTGGCGTCCGCACATGTGGAATATACCGTCCAACATATAATTCTCTCAATCTATGCAAATGTACACATATAGAACCTTGTACGGATCGGTGTGGTTTCGTATTTGATGACTGACAATAGCCACGTTAATTACTGAAAATAAATCAAAAACGTGCACTGTGTGAAACACACCATGGAAGGTAGTTGTTAATCGAGTATATAGTTATATGTTGAAAATTTAATGAATTGATGAATTAGAGAAGAATTTATTATCTCGTTTTAAATACACATTTCCCGTTCGTATACAAAATTACATCGAATATTAAGCAGCGCCACCATCCATCACCTGTTTTCAATTCAAAACGTTGATTTACTGTACCAAACTTTTACAACTTCGGAATTTATATGTTCAGCTGTGTAATCTAAAATGTTTGAAAATTCGTACAGTCATTAACTTTTCAAATTTTATATTATAAAAAGGCAAAACTTGAAGCTCATTTACCGTATACGAGTGTGTGAGCACACTTCTGCTCATTAACATTATTACCTTGGCACTCGCATGTCAAGTGACAATCTTTAACTTCCGTGGATTAAACCGCTAACAAATTACGTATACGCTTATTTGCATCTCAACCGCGCGGTAAAATAAAGAAGGATGAATATTGTGATAAACACAATTTAGCAAAAACATATATTTTAGATGCTTATGCATATAAATTTTATGGCGTCTTCAAGTTTTCAAAAGGTATAACCAAACTTTGGGTATATGATGCTGTGTGTGTTCGGTTTTTGTTTTTCGGGAAAAGTTACATAATGTGCATAATCTACCTTCAGCTGTACGAATGTGTGGCATGTTGAGATATTTTATTTTTCTTCATTTGGAGCTATAAAATGTTTCCACATTCACTTCTATTATACATCCCCAGCTACACTGATCCCAGTAAAGCGAAATGAGAAAGTTTGGATGTTACTTCACCGTAAACAAATATTACAATACAAGTCTTGCCATTTATTATATGTGGCTGAGAGTATGTGGCTTTCGTTTGGGGAATGGCAATTTCGGCATGAAGGTGTTTTGGCTTGGGTGGTTTAACTGTTACCTTCTGTGTTTATTCTTGTGTATGGCACTGTGTGGTGCGTTGCGAATATTCACAAGAAAAGTTGAGGCATTACATTAAGATTCTGGAAATTTGTTGCCAATTTGGGACCTATACTATACACTTAAATGTATCAACTTATCGGGACAGAATGTGAAAGTCGTGCCAGTATGAACAGTTTTGATAATAAAGGGTTTTGACTAACACTAAGAAAAATCAATGCAAATTGTTGACATAATTTGACGACATACCATTTTTTCTGGCTTCGTTGGACTGTGGACAAACTATCTTAACGAAGAGACCATTCGCACCCGATGCAAATAGTATAAATTTCTTTGTGTAAAGTATAATCTAAATACCCATTTCGCCTAAATTATTTTATCTAATGTGTCCGTTGCCAATTCGCAACGTCAAAAATATCGATAATCCTGTTTGATTTACATACACAAAGTCCAATGTAATATCTATGTTCACACACAACACATAGACACAACACTACACATTGAATCTGGCACACTACGCAACATAAAGGCGTTCGAAGAAAATATCATTTTGTGTGAACCTGTGGCGTTGGCGCTAGATCTCCCGTGTTCAAATCCGCGGCTGGGCAAGATGATTTTTCCTTCATTCGCTTTCTATGTAACACTTAGTCATAGATATTCAAATGTGTCCGTTGCCAATTCGCAACGTTAAAAATATCGATAATCCTATAGATCATCTTCAAGGCCGTTTGAAATGCCATCCATGTTAAGAAATGCCCACGTTAAAAAAATCTCATACAAATGAATGAATGAACGAAACATTTACCGAGACTTAAGTGAGGTTACGTCTGAAAGTACCGTATCTTGAAGATGCGTCTTAAAATGTCAGACTTGCATTTGTTGCTAAATTTTCTCCATTGAATTGAATCAATCAAGGAAAATTGGTAGCAAATGCAAGTTTGGCATTTTACGACAAAGCGAAAAGAGCTGAAAACAAAAGAAATTTTTCGGTAACTTTACATTGATATGTAAATCAAGGGCAAGTTGAATTCACAGTCGTTCGTTTTTAGCCGTTTTACAGTCGTTCACTTCACGTTCACATTTGGAGCTTGTACAGTAATTCTTCGTTAAGTTTAAAAAGTGAATTTTGACAAGTCTATTAATACTCTCTCTAGCGAACAAAGTATCAGCTCTCTGTGTCAAATTCACATCTTACTTCTTTGTGTTCTACAAACACTCTTCTACATTTTGACTGACTACGCTGTGATTTACATGTAAATTACAAAGGGTACTGGACACTTTAACCACATTAATAAAAGTTGTTTGTTTGCTAGAGAGAGTATTGAGTCTACCCATATAAATTATACGGCTATACCTGTCAAAATTATCACCGGACATTACTGTACACTCTTCGAATTAAAACAATGAAAATGTCAACGCAATAGTAGAAACGTCACGTAAACAGAGAGCTAAACGGAGACCACCATTAAAATATAAATCTGAATTTTGGCCAGACAGCAGCAAAAATGCCGAATGTTTGCCGTTCAATCGATCACATTATGCAATAAAATCAATTGAAATGCCAAACGACACGCAATGATTGACGAAAAGGCCGAAAATATTTCGTGCCATCATAAAAACCGGTATGACTTTCTCCTCTTTTAGTTTTTAATTTGATTTTACGAAACGAAGTCAAAGTATACCAATCGCTTAATGAGAATTAATAGCAAACTTATGCCACTTTATCAACAAAAGTATAAAATAAATCCCAATAAAACCCATACACGCCATTAGAAATTTTATCAAGGCCCATACTGAAATTTGTCCAATAAATCTTTTATTATTCCGAAAAGATATTACAAAATGGCATGTTTCAAAATATTTCTTCCCGAAAAGAACACCCTGCAAACGTATACATAAATCCATTACCATAAAAATAAATTATTTTATTTTTCCAATTATTCACCCATTTGTACATTCAGAAAACGGTTTGTGTGTTTAAGTCATTAAACTTTTAATGTTACAGGCCATAAAAAAGTACAGAAAAGAATGACGAAGGAAGCATGGTAAAAAAAAAGTTTTGCTTTTTCCAACAGCTATTATTTTTGAGCTAACGTTTTCAATTTCTGTCCTCCCATTGCCAGCTAAACGATATTGCTGTCATTAAGGTTTAATCACATTTAAAGAAGTTACAAAAAAAAGATCTACAAAATAATAAAATGAATTAATTTTATTCAATTCCATCCTTTCTTGCGATGTAAATGAAATGGGTGTGGAATAGAAGTTTCCAAGTTTCATAAAAGTTTCAAGTGTATGAACGACCGACAAAGTTAAAATAGTCAATAACTCACGCAAAAAGAAACTAATATCATGAATCCCTAATCATAAGAAATTGTTTTGAAAGTTTTTCGTTAAGTTTCGCATTATAATGCAAAATTTCCTAACACCCATGCAATACATCCAATTAATAAATGGATAACACAGTTACGAATTGCCCATTCACACCAGTAAGCTGTCCTATTTCGATTCGAACATTTCAATGAATATTACGTTCTTATAAGACTGCCAAAAATTTCGACCATAAAATACTTCCATTTATTTCTTTTTCCGTTAAACTTGTAGCTTTCCGCTAAAAAGTTGGTGTGTGACACCGAAAAAAAAAATCTTAATTTCCTCCCTCGTGTTTTGAACTTTCAATATGTTTAATATTCAAAAAGCTTTAATAAGCAACAGCTGCTCTCCAATTTAATTTCCGTACAACTTTAGCTGGAATTTCTTTTTCGTTTAGCGTTAATGCATATTGAACGTGGAAACTCCTTATATGGTATGAGAAATACTGTTGGAAGCTAACGTTTGGAATTGCCGGGTGTACAAGGTCATTTTTTCCCGCTATCATAATCATTTTTTTTAATATCCATCACAGAATACAGCCGGGACGAGTGATTGTTCACCAATGTTTTAACTGTTTTCGTTCAGTTAGGCGGTACCATATTCAATTAGACAACATTATATCGGTACACTAATGGTATATTGGTTGCGTGTGCATTACGATCAAATTTTTCATTGTTTTAATTTCGTTAGGCTTCAAAAGTGACATTTGACCAATGGAAATTTTGATCCAAATTGATTCTCAATGCTTCGTCAGCATTAGCACGGAATGAAGTCTGAAGATCCTAATCCTAATCATTTGTCTCAAGTATTTGTAATCGAAAACTTCAATAAAACGATTTTTTTTAGTAAAAAAAAAACTGTTTAGGACACTGTGTCATGAGACTGCTTTGAGGCTATTCATATCTATTTTGTTTGTGTTCATTTAGCGAATCATTAACGAAAATGAAATTCATTTTTTTTGTTAACAAATCAACAAACTTGTAGGTACACTGCACTTCTAGTCTATAGAAGAATGAACTGAACACCCATCGGTGACTGCAACGACTGTAACGTTCAAATACCCAACGCTATGATTAACAAATGATTTTTCTGAATTCTAATCATGATTAGAAAAAAAAATGAAAACGCACAACAGCACCTTGGTTTTGATATATATTCAACAAAGGTTGATTCGTACCAAAATGTATCTCCGTTGTATTGCACATCCGTTCCTATATTACACATCGAATTACAAATTTTCCAGCAGTTGTCGTCAACATCAAATAGTATCCTATTAACCAGTTTGTTTGACTTTCATTAACGCACTAATGCAAATATAATTAAATATTCCGTTATATTTGTAATTCCATAAGGAGATCTATCCTCCGTTCTCTGTGTGTATGTTTCGAATGGGAGAGGTTCACAAAATTGAGTCTATTTGTTTATGTTAATTCAAATATAAATAATAATATCTAAAGGGTTTTAATAGATGGAATAGAGAATGTGAGACGTATTACCGTCATCATCGGGGAGTTGAATGTAACGAAAAGCATACGTTTCTGTTTGTCTGTTATACCATCATTTAAATATTTCACCGGGATAATAAAATTTACCCCACCGTAATTCTGTAATACACTCGGAAACTCGGTGCATATTATCTTTGCAAAGAAAAATCTCTTTTCATTTGTCGATGTTGGCCAAAAATTCTAATTAAATTCAAATAACAAGCAAGGAGACAGGGTGATTCATGGCGGTGGTAGTTTGCTTTTTGGATTTTGATTTTCAAATCAAATGTAACACAACGCAACGATTTGTTTTGATTCAAAGGTGCATTTTATTTACAAAAATGGATGTTACGACGGGGGGATTAAACAAGAACACTTGCATTAAAGTTACTGTAGCTACACATAGCAACGTGAGTTTGACATAAAATACTCCTTTTGATTTCAGGCCTTTTGCAATTGATTTGAAATGTCTAACTTGCGGAAGCTACGCAATTTGGTCGATGGATTCATTGGGTTCCCAGGAATCTCGCGCCGCGTCATTCACAATTATTCACATTTTGACACATTTTGTATAAGGAAGATGCCACTTTGTGAATTATTGTGAATGACGCGGCGCGAGATTCCTTAACACCATTCATTGGAATAAGAAGCTGAAGAACGACAGTTAACCCAATTTCGTTTTATATCCAAGAACATGTAGCCAATTTGATTGTTGACGAACTTGCTGACGTCTAGTGTGAGAAGCCCTAAGCAGGGAATTTTTGTCAGTAATTTTGGCAATTTTTGTCAGTAATTTCTGTAGTTGTGTCAAATATGTCAGTAATTTTGACAGTAATTCATTACCAATATGAGGTTCTGACATTGATTGTGTGTTTACTGGTTTGCACACGTCAAAAATCCCACTTTAGTGACCGAGTTGATCTTCTTGGCTTCTCTGATTTCTCTCATTTGACATTTGAAATACTATACAAAATGAAAGAAATTAGATGAACGAAGAGCTTGGATACGAAATTGTGATTTTTACGTGGGCAAAGCAGTTTGTAAAAAAATAAATCTATTTCCGGTGTTGAGTGGAATGGACACTTAAGCATTGTTTTGCGTCACCCTAAACGAACGTAAAAGTGTTTAGCATATAATACTCTACATGCACTTAATGTTCGGATAATGTGTCATTAATTAAAAGCTCTAACTTTGTTTACAAAACATTTCTCAACAGATTTCTGCGGCTTTATGCACAAGTGAATGGGAACACCTTCACAAGAAGTTTTATATTAAACAGATGATGTAGCCGTAGCTCTTTAAAACCCACGAAATTGTAATTTTCAACCCGTTAACATCCTCTCTCCGAACTAGTTTTGATGCCATGTACCTCACACACACACACAGCCATTAGAATAGTAGAGTAATGTTACGGTTTCGTTTTGCGTGTTTTGATGAATTATTTATATGTCCTGTTTTATGTAAATTGTATGAAATTTAGAGTTTATAAACGTTGCAAAAGGTTAGGACATGTATGGTATCATATAACATCGAGTTAAATGTGTACAACGAACCAAACCAAATACAGGATACAATTCTTTTGGGAATTTCGTGAAATGTTTTGGACGTTTTCCGGGCTATGCTTTTATATGTCCTATTTTCTACAGCAACGTTACTGTAAAGCGCTTGTTCGCATTTATTATTATGTATTTTATGTACTCATTCAGACGACGGTAGAGAGGTATATGCATATATTTGTAAAACGGATTTTTATACCATATGAATGAATAAAATGTAAATACATTAAGGGATTTCACGAATAGATAAGAGACAAAATTTGTTGCAAATATTTGTGCTCGTTCTGTTAATAAACGGAGTATTGTGATAAAACTTCCGGTGGGATTAATCTTATTCAATTTCGTCCGATTACAAACACGAATTTTGTTTAAATTTTAAATTTGATTTTCCTCCTTTTTTTGTGAATTTCGTTTACAACCTTGTGTGTTTATGCAAAATTATTATTTGTATGAACCAAATTGCTTTGTCGTTTCTGATCGAAATAAAAATTGGTGGTGACGAAAGTGTGACGACGTTTTTAGGCGAGAAGGCACATTTTCTAGAAAATCTATTGAGAGAAGACTGTCTGATGTTCTGAGAGATGTTTGCCTGTGATTTTCGTGTTTAGAAATTGGTTATATTCGAATGAAAGCCGGAAAATCTATTAGGTAACTGTATTTAATGCATTGTTGCACATACTATTCCTAACAAATGCTTAAGGCGGGAAACCCCCGAGCAATTTTACATTGATGGGATCGACAATTATGCTGCGCTTTTCATAATTCGATATTCATCATAGGCCATTGAAAAGGCTAAACAAAATTAGGAACAACACTTTGTCGATATCGATATCGAACCATGACTGGGCCTGAATTAGTTTGACCCGAATTTGAATTTGAATTCGTTCGCAGAGTTCCCACGGCTTAGGAAGGCTCCTAAAATTAGGAATTTTAGGAAATTTTAAAGGCAATTTTAGGAGTATTTTAGGAGATTTGGAAGGTAATTTTAGGAGGAATTTTTTTAAATGTGGGAAAGGTTGTATAAGTAATTTCCGGTGGAATTTTTGCTCTGTTTCTCATACACTTCGTAAAATACTAAAAATGTTTAAGAAAATTGACAAAAAGTTATTTTTGTTTGTCAAAACATATTTTTCCTTATGTAGTTTAATAATTGAAACTTTTATGATTTCCTCTTTTCTGACGCCAGTCTCGACTAGCCAGCAACTGATCCTTTGTCAGGTTTTTCTTGTCGACTGCGCCTTTCGAATTAACAAGATTCACCATAATTTTGTTTCCATCATTTATCAGCTCTTGTGCACTAAAAAGTTTTTTTCTACTGGATCTGGAGAGATTTCTCGATATCGGAAAGTTTTTCTAAACTCGATTTTTTTTTTGTGAAGATGCTTTATTGCGATTATCTTCCGCCTCTTTATTCTTAAGGCCCGTCATTGGGAAATGACAGGACAGTTTCCCGAAAATGTATGGAAAATTTTATCACAAAAATTCACCGAAAAGATTCTAAGAAACTCACCCATGATGCTTTCCATTGTATTCGTGCACCGTCTCTTTATGTCCCCAAGGCATATTTAAACACTAAAACACTTTTTACTCGATGCAAAAACAAACAGTTTTTTTTTTGTTTTGTCGCGATAAAACACAGAAAATATTTCGACACAACTGTGACACTCCGCTATTATAAGGACTAGAATGAATGTTTGCTGTGTTCACTTCGGCGGTAAAATATTTTCATTCAAAAAAGTGTCCGACACTTCAACGATGGTAGACATTTATTAAAATTGTAACCTCTCCCACTTCTTTAGTAAGCTAACAAGACTTCGCTGAGTCTAATTATACCACCTCTTCGAACAAAAATATCGGCTGAGGTCTAATAATTCTCCGCTGAGCTTTAACAAACTTCCGCTGAGCTCTAATAATTCTCCGCTGAGCTTTGACAAACCTCTAATGAGTTCTTATAATTCTCCGCTAGGGTTCAGTAAGAGTCCGTCAGACCTTAGCACGTTGTAGTAAGGCAATGAAGCTAAGCGAACACTCAATGAGCATCAGCGGATACCTAATAATTGTTGCTATGATTTAATAAGACTCCACTTAGCTTTGGCAGATCTCCGCTGAGTGTCCGATTCGCTCCATTAGGCCTTCCTGCAACTTGCTTAGGCCTAACGGACCCTTCCTGAAGCCTAGCGGAGAATTATTAGAGCTCAGCGGAGGTTTGTTAGAACTCAGCCGATATTTTTGTTCAAAGAGATGGCATAATTAATTAGACTTCGCGAAGACTTCTTAGCATACTAAAGAGGAACGAACATTTATTTACGCTCAGCGCAGTCTTACGAGAGGCTAAATTTTTAATAAATGCTCTCCCATCGTTGAAAGAATGTCTGCTGAGCTCTCGTAAAGCTTTAAAAAATGGTCGATGAGCATTATTAAATGTATGTCAACTGTTTGATGATTTTCATAATATGTCCGACACTTTTTTGAATGAAGATATTTTACCGCTGAAGTGAACACAGCAAACATTCATTCCAGTACTTATAGTAGCGGAGTGTCACAGTTGTGTCGAAATATTTTCTTTGTTTTTGTTGCGACAAAACAAAAAAAAACTTTTTTGTTTTTGCATCGAGTAAAAAGTGTTTTAGTGTTCAAACATTCCTTGGCGACCTAAAGAGACTATGCCCGAATACAATGGAAAGCATAAGAGGTGAGTTTCTTTGAATTTGTTCGGTGAATTTTTGTGATAAAATTTTACATACATTTTCGGGAAACTGTCCTGTCTCGTCCCAATGACGGGCCTTAAGAAGTAGTACCTTCTCGACTTTTTGTTGTTCGAGAAAAGTAAAGTACATTGGAGCACATCTGGAAAATACGTCGATTCATTAGGAAGTCAGTGACGTTTATATTATTCAATGTGTCCTTAAACGTTCGAAGTGACACGATAGTCGCATCTTCTAACAAACTGCGATCCTCGATAATGTATTTATTTTCGCTAAATCCACGTTCAGGATCGCTATTTGCATGACTCAAAGAAAGGAGTGTTTTCGCAAGTTGAGTCAGGTTCATACAGAAGTTCACATTCATTGCCGCATAATTTTGCTGTTTTTACCGTTTTTAGTTTTTCAGTATTATTAAAAAATTTCTTCGAGAGTGTGAGCTCATTTTGGGAATTTTAGGAGTTTTAGAAGATTTTAGGAGATTTTAGGAGGATTCGGTCCATTTTATGAATTTTATGAATTTTAGGAGGAGTCGGAACTCTGCGTTCGAATTGTCAGAATTTTCATTTTCCAGTTTCCTGGTTGTTTATTTCAAAGCACCTTGACTCTTTTTGCCTATCCACTGAATATACAATAATGGAACTAATTTGAAAAATCTTCGAGCTTTCGAAACAATTACGACGCCTACCTTTCACTCTCTACGTATCGGATATGTTATTTACTTCCAACATAAAATCCTTTAAATTTTTTGGTAAATATTTAATTAATCAAAACACAAACACAATTCACAAAAGAATTTCGAAAATCGCATCATTTTATTTTCCCATCAGATGAGATAAGAATCTCTTTGTCATTTCGAAAATCGCAGAAACAGAAGGCTGCGAGTATAAAGAAAGTAAAATGAAAACTTGAGAAAACTTCAAACAGAAAAATACTTTTCTGGCAAGCTTGATTTCCATTTAATTTTCAACGGCTTTATACTTATTTATGTTATCGTACTACTTCTGGCTGGAATGTTGGCTATACATTTTCGAATTGGTAAATTCGGCGAACGAATGTTTGTGCGGAAGTCGTCTGAACCGTTTTCGATTTTCGGTGGATTCAAATGACAAATGTCTGCCCGCGGTTCTGAATTTGAGGCGAACATGTTTGAAGTTTGAATAAAATTTATTTATTTTTTATCTCCGAATAGAAATGTATACTAGAAATTACTCGGAACAGAGATATGGTTTGGTTGAGATGGGAAATGTTGTTTATCTTATTTCAAAGGATGTTTTCATTTTCAAAATTAATATTTTATCAAGATGATATGGCCAAATGAAGAAATGTAAACGGAAAATCTGTAAAAGTATTATATTAAATATCATAATGAGATAGATTGCTTTTGAAAACAGATTTTATTTCAATGAAAAATGATAGAAAACGCTCTTACCATTTTCCACAGCGATGTTTGCCAATATGGATGCCCTACAATATCTTCGTGCTTTTTTCGTTTGTTTGTCTTCCGCTTTGTTTAACAAAATCTGAATTTGATATTTTCTGAAGTGTTACTGTCATTTCAATATCAGGGTCTATTATTAAGAACGCTCTTTACCGAAATTTACCAACAATTTCGTGAACAAGGTTTCCGGTACGTTGGAAAAGATTTAGTTAAATTTCGGCAATTTTTCTTTAATAAAATTCCCAATAATAGGCCCTGTTCAATATATATTGGCAAAATTCATTAGAAGTACAAGCTGTTATTTCGTGACGAAAATGTACACCGGAAAATTATCTTGATAACAAGAATTGAAGTGGAGTGAATGTTGCTATCATCAAAGTTCAAATTATTTTACCTAGGACCAAAAAAGTGCGACTTCGTCGTACGTTTTCTCGGTCCAATATGAAAACTACTATTCGTACCACGGACTAAAAATCTTTTTTAGGAAGCCTCTCACACGCTAAAAAAGACTTTTAGTCCTAGGTACGAAATGTACTAGTCTGCATCTACGCTACAAAAACAGAACTTTTTCATGCATGTTTTGTATGACGATCGATGCATATTTTTGTCTCGGTTTTTCTATATTTTACTTTTCGCCACAAGTGGTGAAATTGATTTACTTTTAATTAAAAATTCTGCCCTGACCAAATTTCGAACCCCCGACACCAAAACACAATGCTTATCGAGCAGCACCTCTGACCATTCGGCTATTGAAACGTACTTATATACATAATAGCAGTCTACTTGATCTTTTATCCAATTTTTCGTTCATACAGTAGAATGTATGTTAAAGCTAGAGTTATGTTTTGCAAGTTCACGTTGCGAAAAGTGGTAGTTTTTGTCCCGCGATATGATTATCACATTTTGTGACAAAACTACCACTTTTCACAAATAGTTGCATAAATAAATATTATTCGTTGTGTCAGTCGTGAAATGAAATTTTGACAGAATGTATGATCTTTCTGTCTCTTTTGGCGCTGGTAGCGAAAGAATGACGGGTAGTACATTAGGCCTGCTCTGACTCTGGGGAGTGTGGGATACTAGGCTAAATAGGTGTTTTTCTGGTCCGGAAGGCCTAAATATTGGACCGTGTTCGTTTTTTGAATTTAAAAATTAGTTTAGGCATAGGGAGCGAGTCATTTGTACAAATGTACGAATACGTTGGTTAGACCATTAAAAAATATATGCGTCATTATTCTTCTCTCTTCTAATCCAAGCTTTCGTACATTTGTACTAATACCTCGCTCCCCATGCACATTTTCTGTCAAAATTTCCTTTCACGGCTGACTGTATACTTGGAGTTGCTTAGATACTAAAAGTGTCACGCCATTGCGAAGGTCTGCGGCATTTAAGGGGTCATGTAAATGGTTAGGCTAGAAAAATCAGTTCTGCAGTACGGTTCTGCAATCTGCATTACCTGTCATCATGTTAATACAAAAAAAAAAAAATTTAGGTAGATTCGGTCAAATTCGGATCGTGACGATTTTTCGTGACGAGAACAAGAGAAAAAGAAATATTTCATTTCACTAAAAGCATTATGGATAATTGTGATTGTTGTTTAAATCGTATAAGGTAATTGGCCGTGATTTGTGGACGACATTATAGCTCCAATTACCGTGACGTTTTGGTTTGAGGTATGGTATTTTGAATACCGTCAACTAACGGTTCATCGATTTTGTATGAAACATTACAAATCAAGGACCCCCTAGTGCAACTCTAGTTCTAATAAAAATGCTACATGCAAAAACTCATTAAATATTAATTAATTGTTGACTAATTACGAAGTCAAATGTTCAATGTTCACAATAAAGATGATCATTGATATCAAACGTTTTTAAGAAAATGATGCACAACGCCAAAAACATTTCAGTGTACCGCAAACCGCGGCCAATTACTTTAACCTTCTAATAACCGCTGTTTCAACAAATCGTGTATATTATTGCTGAAACTGCGTATATACAGACTGTGAACCTAAAAACTTAGCTTCCTTTGTATGCAAACGTTTTTAAGCACATTTAATGACTTGCATGACAGAAAATTATTTTTTAAGATTCAAATTATCAAAAAAAAAAAACTTCACGCAAATATGTCAAAAAATAAATATGAAACGAAAATCGTGTTCCATACCCCGGATTAAGTTTTTCTCTGCAATTTATTTTGTTTTATACAAAAATTCCAGCGTAGATTCCAATTCCGAATAAATAACATAAGCCACAAACGAACGCTTTTTTCGTTGAATTTACATTGTATATGTTGTATATATGCAATGTCAATAGATTTATATAATGCCAAGGGTGGTTGGTATTATAATGTAGCAACAGAGTATCACCAAATAGTTTTCCTTTTATTTTCCACAATTTTTTTTTTTCCAATTTTATTTCGAACAAGGTTCGCGTGCTACACACATCGAAAAATGATAAGCTTCACATAATTAACTTAAATTATTTAATGCACACATTCATTTTCTGGTAATTATAGTTATTACGTGGGATTGTTGTTTCGCATTGTGTGCTTTCAAAACGTAATTGTATTATTTTTTTCCTGACGTCTGTAATATTTTTATCACTTCGTTTTTTTTTGTTAAACGATCCCGTGCGTGGAGTACGGCTTTGAAAAAAAAAAGAAATACAAAAATAAAAAATAAACAAGATTGCTTACGGGCTATACCGGGATCTAGTAACAATGTGCTTTTCTGTTGTTCTCTTTTTATAATGAAAATAATTCGTTTTGTAGTTTAATTGGCTTACTCTTTATTTGAACGCTAATTGGTTGTGTGTAAACTCGGGTGCAATGAGTTTTAATTTCTCAACTCTTGCGTCGAGCAAATTATAACATATAGTATAGCTGGTAGTGGGATTAAAATTTGTTTATTCGTCGGCATAATAATTTCTTCGTTTAAAAACAAATGTCCAAAACAATTTTAATTTTTCTAACAAGTCAAGTTGAATAAAGTGTGTCTCAAACACGAAACAGACCACTCTGAATCGACTCAAAAAGGGTTGCATACAACAAAGAATTACTTTACTCTCTAAGTTTCCGGGAAATGAGTCATTACTTCATTGACATGAGCGTTAAAACTCCCTTCCCGGTAGCTAAGTGAGTAATAGTTATTTATCTACCAAGGTATGTATGAAGTTATTTTTTCACACTAGATGTCGACCCGAGGCGAAGCCGAGGTCGACAAGACGTCGTATGCGAAAAAATACCGGCATACCTACCATGGTAGATACAACGTTTTTCGCAATTTCGGGCCATAACCACCTTTCTAATGCAAAACATGTCCTACATTTTCCAAACGATGAAATTCAACGTTAAAATTAATTATTTTCCAAACGATGAAATTCAACGTTAAAATTAATTATTTTCCAAACGATGAAATTCAACGTTAAAATTAATTATTTTCCAAACGATGAAATTCAACGTTAAAATTAATTATTTTCCAAACGATGAAATTCAACGTTAAAATTAATTATTTTCCAAACGATGAAATTCAACGTTTAAATTAATTATTTTCCAAACGATGAAATTCAATATTTAAATTAATTATTTTCCAAACGATGAAATTCAACGTTTAAATTAATTATTTTCCAAACGATGAAATTCAACGTTAAAATTAATTATTTTCCAAACGATGAAATTCAACGTTTAAATTAATTATTTTCCAAACGATGAAATTCAACGTTTAAATTAATTATTTTCCAAACGATGAAATTCAATATTTAAATTAATTATTTTCCAAACGATGAAATTCAACGTTAAAATTAATTATTTTCCAAACGATGAAATTCAACGTTTAAATTAATTATTTTCCAAACGATGAAATTCAACGTTAAAATTAATTATTTTCCAAACGATGAAATTCAACGTTAAAATTAATTATTTTCCAAACGATGAAATTCAACGTTAAAATTAATTATTTTCCAAACGATGAAATTCAACGTTAAAATTAATTATTTTCCAAACGATGAAATTCAACGTTTAAATTAATTATTTTCCAAACGATGAAATTCAACGGTAAAATTAATTATTTTCCAAACGATGAAATTCAACGTTAAAATTAATTATTTTCCAAACGATGAAATTCAACGTTAAAATTAATTATTTTCCAAACGATGAAATTCAACGTTAAAATTAATTATTTTCCAAACGATGAAATTCAACGTTAAAATTAATTATTTTCCAAACGATGAAATTCAACGTTAAAATTAATTATTTTCCAAACGATGAAATTCAACGTTAAAATTAATTATTTTCCAAACGATGAAATTCAACGTTTAAATTAATTATTTTCCAAACGATGAAATTCAACGTTAAAATTAATTATTTTCCAAACGATGAAATTCAACGTTTAAATTAATTATTTTCCAAACGATGAAATTCAACGTTTAAATTAATTATTTTCCAAACGATGAAATTCAACGTTCAAATTAATTATTTTCCAAACGATGAAATTCAACGTTTAAATTAATTATTTTCCAAACGATGAAATTCAACGTTAAAATTAATTATTTTCCAAACGATGAAATTCAACGTTAAAATTAATTATTTTCCAAACGATGAAATTCAACGTTAAAATTAATTATTTTCCAAACGATGAAATTCAACGTTAAAATTAATTATTTTCCAAACGATGAAATTCAACGTTTAAATTAATTATTTTCCAAACGATGAAATTCAACGTTAAAATTAATTATTTTCCAAACGATGAAATTCAACGTTTAAATTAATTATTTTCCAAACGATGAAATTCAACGTTAAAATTAATTATTTTCCAAACGATGAAATTCAATATTTAAATTAATTATTTTCCAAACGATGAAATTCAACGTTAAAATTAATTATTTTCCAAACGATGAAATTCAACGTTTAAATTAATTATTTTCCAAACGATGAAATTCAATATTTAAATTAATTATTTTCCAAACGATGAAATTCAACGTTAAAATTAATTATTTTCCAAACGATGAAATTCAACGTTTAAATTAATTATTTTCCAAACGATGAAATTCAACGTTTAAATTAATTATTTTCCAAACGATGAAATTCAACGTTAAAATTAATTATTTTCCAAACGATGAAATTCAACGTTAAAATTAATTATTTTCCAAACGATGAAATTCAACGTTAAAATTAATTATTTTCCAAACGATGAAATTCAACGTTAAAATTAATTATTTTCCAAACGATGAAATTCAACGTTAAAATTAATTATTTTCCAAACGATGAAATTCAACGTTAAAATTAATTATTTTCCAAACGATGAAATTCAACGTTTAAATTAATTATTTTCCAAACGATGAAATTCAACGTTAAAATTAATTATTTTCCAAACGATGAAATTCAACGTTTAAATTAATTATTTTCCAAACGATGAAATTCAACGTTTAAATTAATTATTTTCCAAACGATGAAATTCAACGTTAAAATTAATTATTTTCCAAACGATGAAATTCAACGTTTAAATTAATTATTTTCCAAACGATGAAATTCAACGTTAAAATTAATTATTTTCCAAACGATGAAATTGAACGTTTAAATTAATTATTTTCCAAACGATGAAATTCAACGTTAAAATTAATTATTTTCCAAACGATGAAATTCAACGTTCAAATTAATTATTTTCCAAACGATGAAATTCAACGTTTAAATTAATTATTTTCCAAACGATGAAATTCAACGTTAAAATTAATTATTTTCCAAACGATGAAATTCAACGTTTAAATTAATTATTTTCCAAACGATGAAATTCAACGTTAAAATTAATTATTTTCCAAACGATGAAATTCAACGTTCAAATTAATTATTTTCCAAACGATGAAATTCAACGTTCAAATTAATTATTTTCCAAACGATGAAATTCAACGTTTAAATTAATTATTTTCCAAACGATGAAATTCAACGTTCAAATTAATTATTTTCCAAACGATGAAATTCAACGTTAAAATTAATTATTTTCCAAACGATGAAATTCAACGTTCAAATTAATTATTTTCCAAACGATGAAATTCAACGTTCAAATTAATTATTTTCCAAACGATGAAATTCAACGTTCAAATTAATTATTTTCCAAACGATGAAATTCAACGTTTAAATTAATTATTTTCCAAACGATGAAATTCAACGTTCAAATTAATTATTTTCCAAACGATGAAATTCAACGTTAAAATTAATTATTTTCCAAACGATGAAATTCAACGTTCAAATTAATTATTTTCCAAACGATGAAATTCAACGTTTAAATTAATTATTTTCCAAACGATGAAATTCAACGTTAAAATTAATTATTTTCCAAACGATGAAATTCAACGTTCAAATTAATTATTTTCCAAACGATGAAATTCAACGTTCAAATTAATTATTTTCCAAACGATGAAATTCAACGTTTAAATTAATTATTTTCCAAACGATGAAATTCAACGTTAAAATTAATTATTTTCCAAACGATGAAATTCAACGTTCAAATTAATTATTTTCCAAACGATGAAATTCAACGTTTAAATTAATTATTTTCCAAACGATGAAATTCAACGTTCAAATTAATTATTTTCCAAACGATGAAATTCAACGTTAAAATTAATTATTTTCCAAACGATGAAATTCAACGTTCAAATTAATTATTTTCCAAACGATGAAATTCAACGTTCAAATTAATTATTTTCCAAACGATGAAATTCAACGTTCAAATTAATTATTTTCCAAACGATGAAATTCAACGTTTAAATTAATTATTTTCCAAACGATGAAATTCAACGTTCAAATTAATTATTTTCCAAACGATGAAATTCAACGTTAAAATTAATTATTTTCCAAACGATGAAATTCAACGTTCAAATTAATTATTTTCCAAACGATGAAATTCAACGTTAAAATTAATTATTTCATCAGCCAATCATCAACTGAAGTATATCATTGTTTTTCAGAGATGACTCTTTGACAGCCAATCATCGACTGAAGTTTGCCATTGTTTAGGCCGAGTTGTTTACTCTTTGACAGCCAATCATTGACTGAATGTCCTTGATTTCGCAGATATGTTTACTCTTTGACAGCTCATCACAGATTGAAGTTAGTTTATAGCATATCAAGAACTAAATTATTGTATCGGTGATAGTGATTCAAGATGCTTGGAAAGTTTAAGAATGAAAAATAAGCTGATCAAAAATACATTGTAAAAATTGTCAGTCAAGGGACCTGACCCACCCAAAAGGTGAGACCTAGTTTGTAAAAATTTAGCCTTTGTTAAATAGGTTCTTTAGCGTGCTAAAAAAAATTTAATATTGCACTGTGTCCCGAGGGGGTACTCACTTTAGTAGAAAACGTTTTTGGGCCCTTTTTGGCAGACCCTTACTTCATGACCTCGAGCGTCGATAACAAAATATATGACACCAAACGTAGTACCACGTTTTACTCGCAACAGTTCAACGAATCGAATGAGCTATAAGTCAATAATATCCGTGACCCCTTGTCCCAAAGTTGTTCGAAGAATTAGCGATATCACTCTTAATATTAACGTTTCACGTTTCCTATCGATGCAATTTGCGTTACGGTGTTTTACTGATTAGTATGACAGAGTTCCTGCCATGCATAAAAATTTCTTCGTTTAAAAATGAATGTTAAAAACAACTTTACTAAATTGAAATTTTTAATGTGTTACATAAACTGTAAACTTTTTTTTTATTTTATTTTTTACTCACTGTAAGCATTTACGATTATACGATACATAACGTAATAACATGAACGCAATAACTCAAAGCAAAATAAAAGCGATTCGTCCCTTTAATCGAAGTATAAAACTCTCCGAAAAGCTTTTAAGCATATCTTAAAAAAATATACTTCCATCCAAATATACACAAACTTTTCCCATTTCAGCCATCAAAAGTAAATGTTTTTTTTTCCTTCCTTGCTTCTGCTGTACTCTTAGTCTCTAAGAAAATTTAAAAATTCCACGAACACCCGGTTAAAAAAAAAAGTCTTTTCGTCCTATACACTCAATAACATTACATATGTATATGCATGCTTACACGAAAATCCCTTATTTTAAATGCACTTCATGTTATTTTATAAGAAAAAAAAATAAGGAGAAGCAAAAACATAAAACTTTTAACGTATTTTCGAATACACATGAACCTAATAAAATATTTACGTGCAGTTGAGGAATAAAAGGAAATACCTTTAACATCCATCATGTAAACATATACTAACATACCATAAATAAATCCAATTTAGATCCATTAAAATTTTAAATTTAATTTCCTTTTATTCTAAGGAACTTTATTTTCTTATGCACAAAAAATGAATTGTATATTGTTCTCCAGCTCTGGTTTTCTCACACAGTGCACCAGATTTCGGCGAACCAGAGTGCATTAATAATATTCGGTTTGTCGTGGACGAAAAATGTGAAACAAACATTAGAAGATTCAACTTTGTTACACAGTTAAAATGCAACTCTATTTGCTCGAGAGATCCGTGAATGTCGTCAACGTGCACTGGCATAACACTGAACCAAGCACTAGAACAGATTTTTTTAACGGATATTTAGTTCCCAAATATGATCTGCCACAAAATTAACATTTTTTGAGCCACCGCCACAAGTAGAAATTCAATGAGAGCTTCTAAAGATTCTAAACTTTTTTGCTCACTTTAAAATGTAGACAAGTACGTTAAATGAAAATTTGCGAATAAACAATTTGATGAAACATTTAATTATCGAAATCAAAATACTGTCAACAACTAGAGCAAAATATAGTCACAGACAACTCTTATTTTTTATAATGACAACATAGTGGGGTTGCATACGCAACGCAGGCTCCTCTTGGCAAATCTGTTCTACTGCTTGGTTACAAATGCTATGGCACGGGCTAAGTTTTATTTTATAAGTTTGGAGAAAGTTTCCGAATTGGGACCTTCTCTACTTGAAGGCAACCACACAAAATATTTATATGAAATTGTGTGTGCTTGTGGAGAAGTCGGTTTTTTTACGAACACTATTACCCTGGGAGATGCGGGAAATCAGAAACAAAACTACATTTTTTATTTACAACTTTAAAAAAAAATTTCTATTTAAAATCGCTTGATAAGATTTTAGTGCAGACAATTGAGTCGTACAACTTTACTATTGCACAGAAAAATAGGTCAGCATCCTCTTAAATTTTTTGTGTAACAGTAACTTATTAACCCAGGTCCTCTGTCTATGTATGCCATAAACCAGACAAAATTAAATTTCGTTTCGCCTCCATTGCGTTTGATGTAAGTGACCAATTTTTCCAGAATTGCAGATTATTTCCAGATTCTGGAAAGTATCGACTGATATTTTAGACCATTTTTGACATGGGTGACCAAATTTAGAAACAAATATCGTGCAATGCCGAGGTCCTCTGTCTATGAGGACCATAAACCAGGCAAAATTCATTTTCCCTTTGCTTCCATTGCATTTGATGTACGGTATCACTGTCTCCAAGATTCACAGAATTCTGCAGAGTCTTCGAAACATGTTTCGGATCGGAGTGTTTCGATTTGTATGACTTGGTACAATTTTATTTGGTTATTTTTGGAACCTTCTACTGTATACTTTGTATTTGGTTGTTGTAGAACTCTGAGAGTATCTCACATTCACATTGTGATCAGCCACGAAACTGGAGACATAGAATTTTCACAGTTAAAAAAATCGATTCTTCATGTTTTAGCCAAAAATCCAAAGGTGTTTCTTCGTACGGTTAATAAGTTACTGTTACACAAAAAATTTAAGAGGATGCTGACCTATTTTTCTATGCAATAGTAAAGTTGTACGACTCAATTGTCTACACTAAAATCTTATCAAGCGATTTTAAATAGATTTTTTTTTTAAAGATGTAAATAAAAAATGTAGTTTTGTTTCTGATTTCCCGCATCTGTAATGAGTAATGAAATTCTGCTGGTATGTAATGAAAATCTCCTGATATGTAATGAATTTTCATATGAATATTCCTTCACTTGTGATGTAATGAAAAAGTTCCCACATGTAACGACCGCTTTCCGCGGGTGGGAAATGTACGTGTAACAACAATATTCCGGGTGGATAGGCAATAAACGTCTTTATTCCTTGAGACTAATAAACACAGTGAAGTCGTGTACTATGATCTTACAACCAATAGAATTATAACTAGTGAACTAGATTTCACAAAAATCAACATTACCCAACACAGAAAAATATTTTTCTCGGGTTTCGCCTTTTAGTCTCTATACTACTTCTTAGATCAATGCTTATGAACCATTGAATCAAAGCTTTTAGTTGATATTAAACTGAATGCAACCAAGAATGCAACAATCTGCTGTTTCTATTGAAAAACATATCGAAAATCACCAATCCATCGTTGAAGTAAATTATATTTTGGAACATGGATCCTTACACATTTTCCACGACATAAAAGTCAAAATTTCACGCTACGGTTTTTGAGATAGGGTCGATTTAGTTTCCCAATCAATTGAAGCCGCCACTTTTAAGGGATAACTTTCGTATCCACTGATTTGAAAGAATTTAGCTTTTTTCTTACCACAAACTAGGGCGTTTTAACAATATAATAAAAAAAAAAAAAAATTTGATCAAATACTGAAATTTCGAAAGAATTTCGCTAATGAAATGGTTTCCACCACGATGACCACGATACAATCGGAGTACGATTGACGTCCATGCATCAAAATAATTCTCATTCTAAGCCTTCTAAGCAGAGCATTTCGTTCAGGCATTATAAACATGATAAACATACAAATTGAACGCTTCCTTATTTGTAGGCGCATTTTTCAAAACTACCCCGTTGAATAAATTATGTTAACATCATTCGACAAACAAATTTCTCTCATTTTTAAGTGATTTTTTTTTACTTCTTATTCATCCTTTTTGTGTTCTTTTAATTAAGTTAATTAAAACAAGAAAAAGCTTCATAACGCACACACACACATAAAGTGTCTGATCTGGGAAAATATTTTTGGATTCATTCTTGCATTACTGTACGTACATAGACACACAATTCAAAATAAAAAAGGGGTTTCGTTGTGATCCTATCCGAGAAATGGTTTATACCAGCTTTGTTGTTCATCAATCTATTTTATAGCGCCGATTAATCATTAACCCCCAATTTTCATATTTAACGAGTTTTTTCTGCTTCTTTTGGTTTTGTTTATATCTTAAAATGTACTTCAATTCTCCGTAGAGATATACATGAAGCCATGAATAAATTGTACGGCAGTAAAATGACATGGTTGACTGTTGTAAATATTCAGTCTTCTGTACTTAATAAATTAAAGTAGAGTCACATTATCAGCGGAAATTAAGTTGAAGTTTTTTCTTTATAATATCCCCACCGCATACTATAAGATAAATAGATAGCAATTTTAATAATCGCTTAAGTTTCCTATTTTGAATTATAAGCAAAGTTAATTACAACATTTTTGTGATGATGGTTAATTTAGTTCCATGTCAACACAGTCGAATAAAAAAAAGGGAACGACAAGAAAGTCTCACGATTTGAGAGAGTCTTTGTCTTATATTCGCTGTCAACGTAATCAGCCTTTTTTTTCTGCTTCATATTTGTGGCATTTTGGATGTTATATTATATTGATGAAAGTGGTGGTGTAATAAATAAGCGGCAGAGTGACATTTTGACTAATTGGATTTTCTTTTAATACTCACCCAATTTAGATGGACGTTCGGTTGTGGTAGCCGATAGTTTCGATATTGACACATTTATTTACTTAGAATGGTGATGGACATTCGAGAAATTATTATGTTTTCGACCTTCGAAACCGACTAATTGGCATTTCGTTGTTGGTAGTTGTCGTGACTTGCCAGGCCCGGACTGGGCATATTTACAATTTGTTCAAGCTAAGAAAACAGAATTTTAGATTTTTTAGATTTGTAAAAGTTTTTCCAGTTTATGATATGTAAAAAATCTAAAATTGCCAGTCATTTAAGTGATTTCCAGTTTATGATATTTTGGCGCAAAATTTGAATTATATTTTCCGTTTTTCTACAATGTCTTCCGAACCATATGGCACATTGACTTCTAGTCGGGGAAAAAAAAGTTTATTAAAATCGGTTCAGTAGTTTCTGAGATATCGGAGCCCTTTAAGAGGCTTCACCCCTTTTTCATAGCACAAAACCGAAAAAATGGGTCTGGAAGTTGCAGTGATATCTGTTAGGGTACAACACAAGGAGGCTTAAGTATGAATTTATTTCAATTTTTTACTCCGTTTACGTGACAGTTCCTTTGTTCTATTTTACAACTGTCATGTAGACGGAGGCTAAACGGAGTGCTCTTTTTGAGTGGAAACTATACTTTATGGTTTATTTACACACTTAATTTACACGTTTTTGGATGCAATAATGGTTTCTGATTTTTAAAAAAGTAATTCAGTTTTCTGTTTTTTCATCTTTTAAAATGCCTGTTTTTAACCGAATTTTTCCGTAAATTGCACAAATTTCTCGTCACACATCAATTTTCATAATACAAATGTTCACTTTACAGATTCCTGCCATTGATTTTGTTGCTTTAATGGTTTCACTTTTGCTAATTTTATTTAGTAGTTCACACAAAACAAATAAAACTAATGGAGACTGACGCCAACAGACAAAATGGCGGCAGCCATTTTTATCAGCTGATCTGAAATTTCTAGGGAATTATAACCGATTTCACCTATTACACGTTAGGTGGCACCATGAATTGGTTGTTTAAAAAACTAAATGGATGAAAGCTCTTAATGATGTTTCGCCCTCGATATGTGGCCCCTGAGAGGCCCTGTAGAATTACTCTTTTTTTATCAAAATCTACTTGTTTAAGAGAACAATATCTCCCTTCTCCTACGCTTGGAGTTGAAAATAATTTCCTTTTAAGGTAAACAATTCCAGTTCTTGATTATATGATTTATTGATATAGTAAATAATTGTGTGGCCACCATACAATTACAAAAAGGTTATTATATTTCCTTATCGAAAATTTATTCGGACATGCCGTTATCGTGGCTCAGACATAAAAGGCAAACCTTTCAAACAAACACAAAATTGGGCTTCCATAACATAAAAATTTCAGTACGAAAAAAATCCAAAGTACAACTCATAGGTTCAATGCTGAAAATGAATTACATAAGGTACACCAGTAGCATTGTGTAAAAAAAAATGTTCCAATTCCAGCAAACAAAACTCCCACTTTTTACGATGTTATAAAAAATTCATTATCATCTAAAACTGCAGTTTTACAACTTCGATATATATCTTAACTGAAACAGGGAAAAAAATGGCCTAAAGCCCAAAGAATTTTTTTCCCTTCACATCTGATATATGGAATGTATTTGCAAAATGTTACCAACTAAACTGGTAGCTAGAGCTCAAAAACATTTATTCGTTTAGGAGGTGCATACAAAATAGAAACAAAATACGGGATGGAAAAAACTGATTTTTTTTATAGAGAAAAATTCAATTCATTATTCAAAAGGTAGTATAACAGAAGAGTGGCATTCATTCACCGATGTTGATTAAAATCTGCATATTGCATGATGTTTGTTTTCCACTCCCAAACAATATTACAAACAGAAACCTGTCCGCATCCATATTGAAACAACATTGAATGTTAGAAGCAAACTACATAGAATTTTTGGTATATCCAAAAAGTGCTCTTTCTCCAAAACATATAATATACATGCATGTCTATAACTGCTACCATCTAACTCCCCTTTTATTTAGTTGTATAGCATATTATGGAAGGCATAAATACGTGGAAGGCAAGGTAAACAATATGTGTGTGTCTATAGTTATTCATTTCATTTGTATATTTACCGGTGTGCTCTTGATATTCCCAACAGTAAATTCAATTTAGGAGACTTCAATGCAGCCACAACGTAAATGTAACAAGACCTATAGCTCCGGTCTGTGTACGAATATAATTTATTTTTGCTCCTGTTGCACCAACGAACATAAATCATTTTGGTTAAGTCATTTTCAAGTATGTAAATGAGATAAAAAGGAATAAATTAGTTGTGACAAAATACGCACTGGTTTGCATACGGTTTCCTGAGAATAAGTATACGGTAATTACCGCAGAAGTGGAAGCAGCATGTTAACATCGAAAAAGTATCTCATCACAACGAATTCACCGATTCTATAAACTTGGTCATTAGTCAAACAAGTCAAGCCAAAAGTGTTGTTTGTTGCTGCAAAAAACCGGAACATTGTTTAAATTGGATTTTACTTAATCTTGATAATATAAATTGATTTATCAGCGTATAATTTGTCTGTACTCTGGACTTTTGACGGATTTAAACCTTGGAAAGAATGGAAATAGAAGATTGCTGTTGGGATACGAGGTTTTATAAACGAATAATTTTTCCTTAAATACACCCCAATTTGCTTTAACGTTTTACTTCAATAGCTTTCCCAGCTATAGTTCACGCACATGCTTTCCGTGTCTGCGGACTCATTCTTGTCCAAGGATTGGTACGCTTACCCTATTACATATTGTTGAAAAAGTGATGCACACTCAGTTGAAAAATGAAAAGTACTTTTCATACAGTGAACGACATCTCAAATGTCTCACTGTCATTTTTTTCAGAGAATGTCATTGTGAATTTGCAATGACACAATAAAATTCTCAGAAAAATTTGACAGTGAGACATTTGAGATGTCGTTCACTGTATTCATCCAGTATCGTAAAAATTCAAAGCATTTTCATATGCACTACGTATCGTGGACGCGTCTAATGCTTTCAAATGTCCTTCACAGAAAGTGTTTCAGAACTTTAGCAGTCTGGTTCCAGTTCCCGAAAGATACGTTGAGTCTCGTAACTCCACAAAATAGATCTGTTTCGTCACTTCCCTTCTTTCGCGTTTACGATTTTCCTTTAGAAGTACAAATATCTTTTTAAAATAATCAAATTGAAAACTGCACACAAACTAAACTTTGGCAAAGGAAAAGTTTTATATCTTTACCAGACGGTAAATACACAAGAAAATGAAGATGGAAATAAAGAAAAAAAAGGTTTTAAAATCATCTTAATTTTTAATGATATGGCAAATTAGATTCAGCTATGGCAGAGTACTTTTTAAATTCTGAAAACTTAAATTAAAAGGAATCGCTAAATAACTTGGTGTTACAAAAGTTTCGCACTCCACACTGAATGAACGGGAGTACAGATGAGTAAAAGTGTCCGAGTGCCTTAGCCCGAGGTACTTTTACTCATCGTGATACGAAAAATCAAATTATTTCCAGAGTTTAGTATGAAGTTTTCCTTTACGAATGAGGGAAAGACGTTTCCCTAGGAACGGAAAGTCCATTTTCCCTCCCTAGTAAAGGAAATTTTTATTTTCTCCTCTCGACGGAGTATTGTCACTTGCTTTTGTTTCTTAAATTGACGTTTTCGTATCGTGGATAAACATGGTTCACTCGCTTCACTCTGACCACAAAACTTCGCTCTTGTTGGAATTTCCTATTTACCCCCTCGTGCAAATAACTATTTTACTGAAATCTAACACAGTTGTGGTGGTTTTTGCCGTTTTACATTTTTCAAAAAGATTTTTCGTAAAAATATGTCAGCGAATGCAATGAACGTCAACACAAGGTACTTTGTATGGAGCGGAGGATATAGCGAATTCATATAAACAAACTCACCTCTCATGTGAGGTGAATTTGTTTATTTGAAATCGCCATGTCCTCCGGTTTGTATGAACAGACCATACCTGATTTGTACATTCATTGAGCGAATGCAGTCCTTAAAGACGCCCAAAGGTTGGCTTTTTACAAAGTATCTATTTAATTTTATGCATCTCCTGCTACGTATACTGTGCATGCCGAAAAAAGTGTCATGTGCACTAGCTAGGTCTATAAAAAAAAGGAAGAAATCAAGCGTTTACACTGTTTCTAACCATATTTAGACGGTAGACACAGAAAACTTTGATAAAATGTTTAATCTCCAATGTGACGATTTTGCACATTATGATGCTGTGAGTTGCATAAAAATCATTTTGGTTTGCATAGAAAGACGATGGCACAGCAAGTTTGATGTCATTCGATAGGTAATGGAACTGTCTTCAGCACTAAAATCTTTCGTTGACAAGATGTTGTCTCTAGTTTGAGCTGTATAGGCTAGTGAGACGAAAAATTTGCTTTTTTTTAAATAAATTTATAAAGCGCTGACGAACTCAGTCAACAAGCAAGGTAGCCACCGAAAGAAAACACTGACAACAGCTAAATTCACTGATCGAATCAAATCGTAAAATTCATTTTCTATTTGTGCAATTTTCTGAAAATATTTCCAAAAAATAGTACATTACTATGCAAGGGAAGTAAAGTGATATCTCGTATCCAGATGAGAAAAAGTATCCGAGGGCGGCAGCCCGAGGTACTTTTACTCATCGTGATACGAGATATCACTTTATTTTCCGTGTGTAGTACGACGTTTTACTATGCGAGTGATGTAAAGGTTATTGCCTATACATGTAATAGCCTTGTTACATGCACCAGCATAGTAAAAACTATTTTCTAACATCTGTAAAAATATTGGCGATAGCGGGCATTGCTTTTGGAATGTATGACTGAACCTCAAAGTTATGTTCATTAAAAATTAACGGGTAACTTTTCCGTAATCTTATATAAGTTTTCCCCATTTCTATTCACACATCTTATTCCTGAAACCCCATATTTCCATATTGAACCATACTAAAATATTAATGCCCACTAAATTCAGGTATTGAACACTCGGAACTTCAATATACTATGGTTTAGTATGCAGTTCACCGCTTTGCCATTAACATTAAAATGTTTTTTTCCTCCTCCTCCTCCTTCACCTTCTTCAGCCGCATGACCACCATCTTTCAAGCCTGTAACGGGTAACATAGCAAGTTCTGCAACTAAAAATCGCAAAATTGTATAAATTTCCGATTTTATTCAAGTCCGGGGTTATGTTTATGGTCGGTAAAAATTCTATGGTGATCTTATAAATTTTATTGAACAGGTCTGTTGGTTCGGCACTCGTATAATATGTGGTCCCGAAATTTGTTTCGAGTTTATTTCTCACTGGAAATTGACATTTTGTTGGTAATTTTAAATGTAGTTCAATGGTTTCGAGCACGGACACAATTGATAAACTGTATGTCGGTGTCACTATATGTTGTAAGCTGTCACGCATTTTAGGTGAGATATTGGATTTCTTTAAATAAAAGCAACGCACTCCAAGAACAGGCAAGAGAACAGATATAAAAAAGAGGCCTCCACGACTAAAATTCTCATATAAATTCAGTTTTTTATTTGTTGGTATAGGCCACTGCGTTACGGACGTTCCATATAAAATAATAGGCCAAATGACCGTTAAAAAAAATCTGTTCTTGTGCCTGTTATTGGAGTGCGTTGATAAAAGCCAAGGGTGCCAAGGGTGGTATGTGTCCTGTCTTTCGAATTCCTATACTCGAATAGATAACATGATTTCGTTGTGTGAGTTAAATCATACACTACAAACAATCCTAAGCGGTAGCTCTTATCACTGAGGCCTCCAAATTTGACACTTGTCAATTCAATGTTCGTGCCAGGAGCAGTGCTGTGATCAATTTCATCCACACGGATTTTCACAATCGCTTTAATCACAGCAGAGTAAAATAAACTTTACTCTGTCGTGCTTTAATCGCACATATAGCCATTTAACATATATGTGTTAAAAGCAGCCCATTACTAAGGTTTTGAACTTTAATTGGTCATTCGCCTATTGGTACCTGAAGGTACAATCGAAATACTGAAACTCCCTTATTCTTTTCCGAATCGCAGCTTCGTTATATTTGTTTCCTTTTTATTTTCCGCGAAAAAAAAAACATCCAACCATCGCACCCCTCAACGTTATTCATGCATGCACGCACCAGAAAATTAAAATAACGTAAAAAAAACAACAAAACGTCAGATAGATAGACAGACAATTCACAACCATCGAAATGGATATATTATATGAGAGAATGGTTTTTCACGAATTTTTACTTTTTTTTTTGCTGGCATTATGGGTGTGGATACGAATGAATTGAATTTTTTCAAGCAAATACAATGTTTTTAAATGAGAACATGTGTAACGTATATGTTCAGCTGTATGATGTGTATACAAACTGTACTTTAAATCTTGTACGGTAAATTGATTTCAAAATTGGTAGGATTTTTTTTGGTTTGATTTGGTAATTTAATTCATCATTTTAGTACTAATTTACTGTGTGAGCTGTGGAGCTGCCAATCGTTTAGGGGTGCTAAATACCAAAGTTCTGAAAGAACAGGTTAAGACAACCACATCATGTCACTTACAGGAAAGTCACTTAAAGCCACTAAATCTGAACTAGAACCATAAATAATTAGATGGTGACACCAAATTTTGTAAACGCAGGTGGTGTGAGAAATCAAATTGAAGAAAATATTTTTTTGGCAAATTCAGAATTTTGGTTTTGTTAGGTTGCATTTTTCATATAAACTTCGCAGCCGTTGACACAATTTGTGTGCCTTCGTGATCAACTCAAAGTTGGCTTAACCTGTTTTTTCAGATACAAGTCGTCCTCATCAAACACACTTCAAGCATGAGTGGTACTCCAAATATGGTACTGAAACTTGACAGTGTGTCACACAACTGTAAAACAACGTAAAAAATATTTTCATGTAAGTACTCTACCTAGCTTTCTGCAGCTGACCACTATGATCATTTTTGCTTGAAGTGCCTCATCACAAGAATGGGACAAAAATTGTGTCATATAAATTTTCGAAAAAGGGGAAAGAAATTTCATACAAAAAAGTACTATATTTGGCAGCTGTCACTACGATCACTCATGCTTGCAGTGCGTCGGTTGCACTCAATATTAAATTCTACTTTACAACCGTAGCCATGACCTTTAGCATTCCATTTAGACATCACAGTTGATTGAATGATTTGTAAGAAAGTTCGCTGTCTACTTCACGCAAGTCAATTAAATCGAGCAAATGTTGCATGAAAAGGATATCAGCAGAAAATATGAGATTGGTTCAACCTCAAACTTCACCGGTTTTGCTATTTTAATTCGAATCGATAAAATTGAAAACATTTTTGTACCTGAGGTTTAGTTGTACTTACTCTTCTTAGTGGTCAATACGTTGGTCTGCCATCAATTAAATTATGATTTAATATAACATATTCTGTTAAAGGTCAGGGGAAACCTTACAAAGTAATACCCGAACGTTGACAGCGCCTCTGCATTTCTGCATACGGTTACAGTATTTTCGTGAAGCGCAAAAAAGCTGTTGTAGAGTTATTGACTCTAAAATGCTGTTGAATTCATATCAGCAAATTCATTGGCATTGGCATGAACAAGGAATTGTGAATTGTTGAATTACTGACCAAGCAATACAACAATTTTATTAATGAACAAGGAAGAATTTCAAGATTAAATTTTTTGGATTTTGAAATCTACTGAACAGTACGATTCTGAATGCTGCTGAAATGGTGAATTTCATAGCTTTCTGACTTTGTTGATGTGTCGATTGGAAGACTGTCAGCATTTTAGAATTAACCATTTTCATTCGGAAAAATCATGAAAAGTGTGTTTCAGGTGACGCTGAAATTCGCGAGTTGGTAATAATTTTTCGAATATTGGTAGAGCTAATAGGTAACGTCAGATTTTTCGTCCATAAATGCAGAACCATAACGCTAACCCTAAATCCTGACCATAAAGGCAAATGTCAAACAATAAAGGCAAATGCAAAAATAATTAAATTTCGACTAGACGGATTCTGATCAAACAAAATGCCAGTGTGTAGCGCGTGATCTCAGGACTCCGGAAAACTAATTAGTTTTTGAATCGGACTTCTATATGCCGAGCGATAAGACTTTAAAATCAATGCGTAAAATTTTAACTTTTTCAAAGTCTTATTTCTCAGGAGATGTTGTTCCGATTCAAAAACTAATTAGTTTTCCGGAGTCCTGAGATCACGCGCTACACACTGGCATTTTGTTTCATCAGAATCCGTCTAGTCGAAATTTAATTATTTTTGCATTTGCCTTTATTGTTTGACATTTGCCTTTATGGTCAGGATTTAGGGTTAGCGTTATGGTTCTGCATTTATGGACGAAAAATCTGACGTTACCTAATGTGTCCCTACTGTCACAAGTATTTATTAGCTTCATCCCTAATCAGTAATGCATCCATGTATCTATGGTCTTTTGAAAATCGTATTTTTTGAAATTTGGCTAGCGGAGGCAACTGAAGATGGTCAGTCCACTCTGACCTGTGACCGCCGCTAGTTCTCGAGGTCGAAACAGCTTTTTTTTTCTTTTTTTTTTTGCCACTTTACGTGATGTGCGGGAAAGGGAAGAGCTATAGCTCTGTTTGTCGTTCTAAATGATGTTTCTCCGAAGGATGTTTCCTTGAAGTTCAATAAATGTGAAAAGGAGTCTTGGTCTGGGTTTCTATATACGGAAATTCGGTTCTTGCAATTTGCGCCCCTGGGCTTTTCGTCTCAGGTAAAGCAAAATTGGTATGTACGAAGTTGTTCATATAATACGCAAGCGAGGCGAGTTTGTTAGTTATCGCATTAACAGAATCAAATCAAAGAAAATCATTTTTCTGTACGTTTCCTGTACGCAACCTAACTTCATTCACTAATATTGGTAGAAATGGAATGTCGCCTTTGCATTTTGCATGCAAAATTAGAAATTAGTCAACATTGCGTGGTTCTACAAAGAAATATGATGGTATTTGGACAGCGTGAAAACGAAGTTTCTTGGCTAGAGAGAGTATTGGACCCACCCAACCCAACAGGTTGGACCTAGTTTTCAAAGTGTCCTGCTAATTCTTTGAATTTGTGCTTCGTTGCTCACACAAGTTTTCAATTTCCAATTCGTGCTCAATTTTCATACAATTTTAATTTGTTTTGTTTTCAATTTTTTTTTATTATTATCAACACATATAGTAAGTACGCTCTGCAGTATTATTGCTTTATATGAACAAACATTTGCAGGAAAGTGTTATTATTCTTGACTGTATAGAACAAACGGCTCAAGTAACAGGGCTCTGCCACGCGATTAAATAAAAATAAATTTAAAACAGGTACAGGTAAATTCCATCCATGGTAGCGATAAATAAATAATTTTCAGCAAAAAGTTTTATTTTAAAATTTCTTTCTATAAACATTTCTGTCCGCTAAAACATATTTACACGACATTGATTATGCAATAGCTTTTAGCAGTTCAGTTGCATGCTTAAATTTATGAGATTAAAAGGCACCGCTAAAATATCGATTAATAATGCAAAGTATAAATTAAACTGATACGCTATGAAATGCTTAAATACACAACACTTGCTCTGATTTATAATGTTTGGGATAATGTGTGTTAGGCAAACAATGGGCCTATATGATGGGGATGGGGAAATTCACTAAATTTTCACGGTGTTTTAATGAAACATTGGAAATTAAACCATTTCTCACGTATAACGACGTTTTTATTCTGCAAAGTGAGTTCGAGTTTGGAAATGTATGTGGCGCTGATTTTTATATCGTTTCTGTACTCGGATCTTAAGCATGAAAACATCGAAAAAGATTAGATTTTGAGGTTCAGTCAGGAAAGTTTTTTGTTCTGACAACATGTCAACAGAGTTCTTGGCCTGAGGAGTTTGAAACATGGAATTACAGCCCTTGCCTTTGTCTCGGGCTACAAACTTCCCACTGGCCAAAATAAATTTTTTGAAGCAAGTAGCTAATTTCTATTGATTGCTTCAAAAGCACAAAGCATTAATGCATTAAATCTCTTTCGATGCATTAAAAAATCGAATAACACTTCCTACATTCTGTCTTTGAAATAGGCTGCGTCTCTTCACGTTCTGTCGATTTTTCTTCACGATTTAACAAATCAGCCAAAAATGATGAATTACCACGAAAAATCGTCAAAGTGTGAAGAAACGCTACGAAAAAACTCCACAGAGACACAGTTTTAATGCTTTATGTTTCCTGGCGTTTCCTCGCACTTTTTTTGTGATTCTTCACGGGAATAAAAGTTTGGAACTAAATCTGAACGCTTTGTACGAACAACCGGGAACCTTTAAAACTTTTGAGGAATTATGAAATTGCATTGCACTGTCGTCTCTCAGATCAAAACAGTGGCAGAAACCATTCGCTAATTTTAATTAGCAATATGTCTGGAGGTTTGGTGCATAAGCACCACTGTTTTTCAAAGTCATGTGGTCGTTATAGACTTTTTTGAAAACCGAACCAACGATGTAGAAATATTTCGGTGTTTCTCCATTAGAACCAAACACACCACATGTGCTTGTGTGAGCGTTCGAAGTTTTGTTCTTCGTTCGTTCTTGTACAACACTCGTACGTGCTTTCGTCGGTATTTACCAGCTTTGTGGTAGCTCTTCCACATGTCTTGCATGTGACTGCATGGCTAGTGACTAAGCAGAATGAAAGCATATTTTCATTTTGCTTATGATTCGCTAGACTTGTACATGCAACAGGGTATGACTAGTCACTAACTAAATAGTTGTTTCCTTGCCACTGTTTCTTAAAAACTTTTGAGGAATTATGAAATTGCGTTGCACTGTCGTCTCTCAGATCGAAACAGTGGCAGAAACCGTTCGCTAACCATGAAACGTTCGAAAAAATCAAGTTTTTTGCCGTTATATTGCCGTTGTATAATATTCTAAATCCATTTTCCCTCAGGTCGAAACCATAAAGTTTACAGTTTCACTTTAGGGACTAATGCTAGAACGGATTATTTCTTTAATTCGAAGTAAAATGTTATATATGCAGTAATTAAATTGGATTTCCATTATGTATAGAATGTATATACTATTCCGTATGCGATAGCAAAAATGTAATAATAATAAACGAAATCTCGAAATTGTGAAGTCGAATGACCAATTAAGTATTTTTCACAGACATATCACGAAAGCCAGTTATTAAAATTAAATCTAAATAATCTCCCGTACATAATTGGACAACAATGACCATAGCATTTTTCAGTTCAGCTCGTACACAGACTACAATTCAACACGCACCCCGAAACGTTATTCTAATTTACGATTCATTTGTACGGTGAATGAGCACACCACCTCAATATGACCACAGTTAGAGATTAATACAAATTAAACATTAACCATACAGCCCACGACATTTAATTAGCAATTATCATTGGTTCATTGACTTTAGCTTCTATAGAAATTTTGATCATATACATTCATGTAAACCGGATAGATTGATTGGAATGTTTATCATTAATTATCCTTATAACCGGTTGAGGTTCTGTATGTATCGTGCGTATAATATGGTTATGGCTCTGATTGGAAATTTATCACGTTCCCGTATTGATAGTAATTTTGTTGCTGTTGCACTATTTCGTTAAATCGTATATCAGAGGTCATCGGATAAGAATGCTGATATGCACATATCAGAACTGGAGTCGTATCCAACCAATTTTAAAGGATAACGCAATTAATACTCAAAATATACGTATTTTTTTTCGTCGTCAAAATAGAGTTCTCACTCTCTGACTTGTATAGGCTTACTAAGAAGGCGAGCATAATCATCAATGAGATCAGCTGAAATGCAGCTGAGCAACAGGAATTACTAATGGGCTCTGACTAAAGTCGTGTTATAATTGCAAAAAGGTACTTTTAAACAAATGAAGTAAAAGATTTCAATGAATAGAATCGATTACTATCCTTTAAGTGTGTACGGTGTGTGCGTACAATGAAGACAAAGCTTCAGTGTGTATTTACATTTGCAACATATATTTTTGACATTCATTTTGTCTTGAATTATGTTGTGTTTAGCAGTTGGACACATTAGATGAAAAGGAGAAAAACAAACAATAAAATGTTATTACACACAGTATTACTAAACCACCGTGTGTGTATGGTGTCTATAGTTACAACACAGTAACACGGTGCTTTAAGCACTATAATATCGTACATTTTGTACGAAAGAAACCATAACAGTTTGTCCCCTTTTCAGTCATATATGAAACGAAAATATTAACACCACCGAAAAGATTTATGGTATCCGAAAAGTTAATCCCACACAATTGTGTGTCGCATTTAGTGTATACCATTTATTACTCTATCCTACCAAAAATGGCATAAAAACCCCTAATTGGGAAAAGTAGCCAAAAAGCGTATACATTTGGCCGGGTGTGACGTGTAAGGGTAGTAAAATCAAAGCAATTTTATTTGATATTTTGTGTGTATTTGTAGTGTATGTATGCCATGACAAATTAAGCTAAATAAAGTTCATGTTATGCTACTGCGTTGAACGAGAATTGTTTTGGGATTTATAATAACCCTACTAAGAGTCTGTCTGAGCAATTAGTTGCTATTTGTGTGTTTCGGAAGTATTTCTGTAGTACCGCAGATTGGAGTGCATTGGGGAAGTTTCTTCTCAAATTGAGTTTTACAATCACATTGCAATCACACAGCTGAAATTCCACTTTTGAGATCGATTTCAATGCCAGTCGAAAAAATGGTTAAAATCAGAGTTGCTATGGCATGTTGAAGAAAGATTGAACTTAGCATTCTCATAAATTCTAATCGAGTTAAATCAATCAAGTTGGCACTTGAGGAAAGACAGTTTATATGTTTATTCTGTTAGAATCAGCGATTGAATAAACATCACTTTTTTGTATCACTGCTTTTATTCCTCACCGCAAACTGGAACCTCTAACAGGTTATGGGCCCAGATCGGGGATAGGGCAGTGAAAAGTAGAAGATGAAGATGGAAATAAAATCGAGAATGAAAGTATGCTGACATGGACTGAAAACGGAGTAGGATTTGGAACATGATTTGGAAAGGAAAGAACGTTGACGACAGGACTAAAAATGGACGAAAGAATGGATTGCGAGCAATGACAGAACAAGAAACAAGTGTTATTTACGGCATCGACATTGGCAAAGTTTACCGGACGAAAGAAAAGAAAAGAAAAGAAAGGAAAAGAAAAGGGAAGAAAGCGGAACAGAGTTTTAGCAACAGAACTTGAGCGGGAAGCAACAAAGTTTGAGCAAAAGAAAAAGGATACAAGAGAAGAAGAAGACAAAAAGAAAAGAAGAAGACAAAAGAAGAAGAAGAAGAAGATGGAGGAGAGGATGATAAACAGAACAAAAGAAGAAAACAGAAGGCGGAAGACGAAGACGGAAGGCAAAAGACGAAGGTGGAAGATTCATTGGGACAATGGTTGAGAAATCGGTCGCCGCAGAGTTGGTCGTTGGTGGCAAAGTAGCATGTGAAGGCTTCGATAGTTCTTCGTACGGCGGAGTGTATGGTTATGATGGAGAAGCTGGTTACGGCAGTCCACATGGTTCTGGTTAAGGAGGAATTTAACGGAGACGAAGACTTAAGATAAAATTTGATTTATTATGTTGTCGCTATGCAACGGAGGATGATATTTATTCAAGTGGTAGAATTTATGGGAATGAGAAGAAGTGTTGAAGATTGAACTTAGCATTCTCATAAATTCTAATTGAGTTAAATCAATCAAGTTGGCACTTGAGGAAAGACAGTTTTTATGTTTATTCTGTTAGAATCAGCGATTGAATAAACATCATCAGGTGTGATAAACTCAGTCATCGAAAAAGTAGATAACTAACAAAAGTAAAGGTAATGGGTTGGCTTAGTGGTAGCGTGATGGTACTAGCCTTCCACCAAGAAATCCCGGGTTCAATTCCTGTATAGGATTTTTCTTTAATCTATAGCATAAAAGTAACGTTCCTTATTAGTATCCAGAATGTACATGGTTGTATCCGGAACTAGAAGATTTATCATCCTAGCTCCAAATGAAAAGCATGCGATTGTGTAGATGCGGTAGTCTAACTAAGATACACGATTAGGTGTAAGAATGATGGACGAGTAATGGTTGAGGAAAATCACAATGAGCCCAACAAAGAATGGATTAAAGTAACTACCTTACAGTCAAACAAAACCACCCAAAGCTTCTTCAGTGACTCTATTGCTTGTAGAAGTAGAAACTGGTACGTCCACATGATCATAAAGAAGCTTAAAACTTGCATCAGCTCCAAGTGAAAGCGATCTTCAAATGTAGAAGCTTCCGAGCAGTCATTTGGCTCTCGTCGTTTACTCTGCGTGCCTTTCAACTTGCACTTCAATGCATTGTATAGTTTGATATTTGTTAATTAATCAAACAATAAGGACTTTTTTATCATCTCTAAATGGTGCTCTTAATCCTTAAATATGGATTCAGTTCAGAACTGGAAACACTCAAATGCATCTCCATCACTAATGACTGAATTAATTTTAATTGGTGCTTAACAGTATAGTTTAGTTTAGAGCACTTGTATCGCAATTCGATTCAGTTGCACAATAATAATTAATTCCCATAGAACCACTAGTAACCAGTGCACTACAAATCGGACATGGGATATAATACAAAATTATTGGAAAAGAATCGTATATATGTGTGCAGGGAGTTAAATGATGTATAACATACAACAACTAAATTAAATAAATAAATTGCATGCAAACAACACAATAATACAATTTGTTGAGTCGAGAGCCTCATGTCTACAATCGGATACATTCATTGTATGTTGAACAAGTGTATATAAGTAGTACGTATGTATACAATGTAACCCTCCCCAACCAAAATGCTATTACCAATCGACTACCCATTCCCGAAAATACTTTACTTCCATCATCGTTTTCGCATTTACATTTGCAACACAACTGGAAATCGCACCCACACCCATTCAATCCAACCTCGTACAATATTATTTTCTCATTTATATAACATAAAACACCCAATATCTATTTGATATTTGCCAACCAAAATGGCATTAAAATTTAATTATGAGCTCGAGAGATAATCAAATATTGTTGATTGGATCAAACAGCACAGTTTTGATATCCAAGCGTGCTTTGGTATACCCCCATATAATATACAATGCCGAACCGGCACAGAAATTTTCACCACTTTCTTTACTCTTCAAATCATCTAAAGAGTTATCATCCTCGAAAGCGTTTATTTACATTGCAAAGATATTGAAAATTAAACAATTGAATCCATTATTTTAACCATCGCTTTCCGAATTGTTTGAGTCAGTTGGTTTATTCACATCCACATCACAATGATGTTCGAGATGGTTCTCGTGTAGCTTTTCTTTTGTTCGACGAAATATAAAAGAGATGTAAATGTTGAGGATGTTTGGTAAACGGGTGCACTATACTGAACAAAAATGTGTTACTATTTGCTGTTGGAGTGGTTTTTTTATAATAAAAAAAAAACATGAAATTTCAAACGAATCAAATTGTTAAATTTAAAAACCTCCCAGCGAAATTTTCTTTATTGAGTTTCTATTGTTTAGGGCAGGTAACATCATAAATCGATTGAAAACAAAAGCACACATTTTGGTGCATTTCATGCAATGCTTTTATGGTAAACTCTAAACTAAACATAAACACGCAAATCCCATCAGAAAAATAAAAAGGAAGAAAATTTCTGGAAGCAAATGCAAAAAATTTCGATTGTAACTAAATTCATTGTAAAAGCTCATAAGTCTTGCTTCGTCGGTAACATTGGTCTCCAGTCTTCATGGAATCTCCGAACTCTAGGTAAATATTACTTCGAATGGCTGCATCAACTGTACAAACGAATCTTTATCTCGACGTGATACACTAGATTCGACGCTCAGTCGATCCACTTCAATACAACAGAAGCTCTCGAAGAAGCTATATGACAGATCACCTTTAATAACTATTATCATGGTGAAACATTGGATACTATTCAGGCGTGTAGCGATGTATTCAGCCGGAAAAATAATCTTTGCATGGGAAAATTTAAGAAAAATCCTTTTTTTAACAGATTTTAGTGCGGGCTCAGCCTCATGCGAATTTGATGAGGCGACATAACTACAAGGTCAATATCGTCAGGAACGATATTATCGTTCAGAAGACGATAATATCGTTCAGAAGACGATAATATCGTTTTTTTGACGATAATATCGTCCTGGATGAAAATATCCGCTGGACGATATTATCGTTATTTTCTTTTTCTGAACAAATTTATCGTTATTTTGGACGATATTATCGTCCTGGTCGATAATTTTTGGGACGATAATATCGTTCTGGACGATAGTATCGTCCAGAACGATAATATCGTTTTTAATTAATTTATTTTTTTAAATTTGAGACGATAATATCGTCCTGGGCGATATTATCGTTCTGGATGGTTGTTGAAGACGAAACACAAAATCTTGTAGATAAACACCTTTTTATAGACGGCAAATATATATTAAAAATTGGTTCATTTGGTTCCGTAAATTTAAATTTTATATAGAAAAATTACACAGACTAATTATGAGACGATGCGAGAAAGAAAAAAATTAACTCCTAAGTTCCGACACCGTTCCGGCGCCCGGCTAGAACGGTAATATCGTCCAGAAAACGATAATATCGTTTTTTGAACGATAATATCGACAAGAAAACGATACTATCGTCCTATTAGGTAACGTCAGATTTTTCGTCCATAAATGCCGAACCATAACGCTAACCCTAAATCCTGACCATAAAGGCAAATGTCAAAAAAATAAAGGCAAATGCAAAAATAATTAAATTTCGACTCGATGGATTCTGGTCAAACAAAATGCCAGTGTGTAGTGCATGATCTCAGGATTCCGACAAAGCCATTAGTTTAAAATTTTACACATTCATCACGACATGATTTTAAAGTCTTATCGCTCGGCATATAGAAGTCCGATTCAAAAACTAATTAGTTTTCCGGAGTCCTGAGATCACGCGCTACACACTGGCATTTTGTTTGATCAGAATCCGTCTAGTCGAAATTTAATTATTTTTGCATTTGCCTTTATTGTTTGACATTTGCCTTTATGGTCAGGATTTAGGGTTAGCGTTATGGTTCGGCATTTATGGACGAAAAATCTGACGTTACCTATTTACGAATTTTTCAATTTAGACGATATTATCGTCCTGGATGAAAATTTTTTGGGCGATAATATCGTTTTTTTGGACGATAGTATCGTCTAAAAAACGATAATATCGATTTTGAGACGATACTATCGTCCAAAAAAACGATATTATCGCCCAAAAAATTTTCATCCAGGACGATAATATCGTCTAAATTGAAAAATTCGTAAATAGGTAACGTCAGATTTTTCGTCCATAAATGCCGAACCATAACGCTAACCCTAAATCCTGATAAAAATGCAAAAGCGAGAATCTTTTAATCTTTCCAGAGTTTGAAGATGGGGCAATGAAGCAACCAATGAAGACGATATATCGCAAATTTTTTCGAAATTTGAACTATTTTAAACATTAAACACAACCGAACTTAGATAGGATCGGTTTAAAACGTTCATCGACCATCACACTCCTCCCTACGCATTCCTATACGCAAGTAAATATGATTGATTTGCCGTTGCGTTTTCGTTTTAAGACAAAATTTAATTTAAAATCGCTCTTCTGCCAGAAAATCAAGCAGTGAAAATAAGTCATCCAAAAATTAGTTCAAATGGAAGTGAAAACTTAATTTAAATGTCAAATCCACCCAACCAATTAAACCACACACACACATATATACACGCGAATGCTTCCGGTTCCTTTGTCTACCCATTGTAAACCGAATTATTGCTTTGAAATTGTCGATAAATTTCTCATTCGCACATTCACGAAAAATAAAAATTTCCTTTTAATAAGCGCCAGATGTCACCGTAATTTAATTTCCGTTAAGTGTTTCCTCTCTATAATAGACGAAGAAAGAAAGAAGAAGAAAAAAATCGAGAAAACGAAAAAAAAGTTTTCTTTTGAAAATTCGTTTTTTTTTTTGGTTTATTTTTACTATGAAAATTAAATTGAAGTACCTTCATACTTTTGAAATGGCACACAAGGGACATTACTAAACAAAGTTGCTTAGCGTTTTTTAACGGTTGACGAGAAGAGAAGTAAGCTTGAACATCGTCAACTTTTAATGAATTCCATTAGACCACTTAAATAAAAAATGCAATTTATATATATAAAAAAACGTATAGGAAAATGAAATCTATGTGAGTGTAGAAAAAAAAACATTTTCAGCTAGTAATACCATGAAAAATGTATACGGAGCTAGATTTAGTGAAAAAAAAGCGAAAATAAACACAACGGCAACGAAAAACGAAAAAAACCGAGTTAAATGTTCAGCTTGTTGCTACCAATTAAAAAAGTTTTGTTGGGGAACAAATTGGTTTACAAATAGAAGCAATTGACTAACTTTTTTTTTAGAGAAAAACTTTGTGCTGGAAACTTGATAAAAACTTATGTATAAGAAGAAAGTTGATTATAATACTTTTTTAATTACATTTGATTAGCTTAAAAGAAATTTCAGATAAGCGAAGTTTCACATTCTCGGCGACGACTTGTATGTGATTTCAATTTTCTGTCGCTGAAGGAAAATTAGTTAACGAGTTGTGTATGTTAAGCTATACGTAACACACTATTGCTTATGTTGCCACAACTACACGTAAAATGTTCACTTTATTTTAATCAGTTAAGTTTCTTTTGTTTTCTTACAAATGGAAAACACGAATGTAAGTTTTGCACCAGATGCTGCCAATAAGCTGCTGGAGTAAATCCTCTATATTTACTTTACAATATTGCATCACTGAATAGTCGATCGATCGACTTCTGTGGATATTCAATACTATTATTTACAGACTGTGACCTTTCTCACTAATTATAATTGCAATATGACGAAAGCTACTTGTAATGAGCTTACACAGCATTGACATAATTTGCTATAAAAATCATACACACCGACCATCCATGTACATATGAAGATTCTGGGTATAAATATAGGAAACGAATGGAAGGTTTACGTGGAATTGAGCTTTGGTTCGACTGAAGTTTATCAAAAGTAGCAGCCAGTTTACAGGTTTCAATAGTGCTGATCCTTTATTTTACCGGATATGATCTTTGGTGTCAGTTCCCATCTACATCCTGTGACCATCTTCACAACTGTCAAGATTTTTTTTACCTGAAAAAACAAGATATTTTTTGTTTCGTTTTTCCTACGACTAAATTAGCAGAGAACGCATTGCAGGGAATTGACAAACCTGTAAATTAAGGAAATTGAATACTGAATTGTATAGTCGAAGTCAAATTACTAACAAAAATCGATTTTTCACGACACCTCAACCTAAAAAAATAAATAAATTTTGCAAGCTGTGAAAAAAGAAATTTTCTTTCGAGCGCTCTTCTTGGCTGATATTAAAGTGCCTCATTAGAAACAGGAACGAAAGTGTTCATTTGGTGGCGGGACATTTCCACACCGTCAATATCGTCCAAAAAAACGATATTATCGACCAAAAAATTTTCATCCAGGACGATAATATCGTCTAAATTGAAAAATTCTAAAATATTGTCTGGACGATAGTATCGTTTTATTGTCGATATTATCGTTCAAAAAACGATATTATCGTTTTCTGGACGATATTACCGTTCTAGAAAATCTAATGGATATTTTCGTTTTCTGTACGATAATATCGTCCAAAACGATAATATCGTCCTGGGCGATATTATCGTTTTCTTAAATGATAATATCGTTCAGCACGATACTATCGTTTAAAAACACGATAATATCGCCCAGGACGATATTATCGTTTAGTTTTGGGTGGTAATATTGTCCAGGACTCAATTTTAATCAGAGGTGCAGCAAGAACCGAATTCTCTTCCAAAATATCGAAAAACAATTGTCAGAGGAAATCACCTACACATCAGTGTTTAAAAAAGGCGTTTAGTTCGTCCCTAAATAATTCATCTTTTTACGTAATGAATACCAACTTTGATTGTACATAAAAAGCGTTTTAAAGCGGAGGGCCGCAATGCGAGCCTGTCGGAACTTAGGAGTTAATTTTTTTTTTAACGATAATATCGACATTAAAACGATACTATCGTCCAGACAATATTTTAGAATTTTTCAATTTAGACGATATTATCGTCCTGGATGAAATTTTTTTGGACGATAATATCGTTTTTTAGACGATATTTTAGTCTAAAAAACGATACTATCGTCCAAAAAACGATATTATCGTTTTTTAGACGATACTATCGTCTAAAAAAACGATAATATAGTTCCTGACGATATTGACCGTGTAGTTATGTCGTCTCATCAAGTTAAATTGAATTTCATTGATTTTTCTTCGTTTCAAAGTATTTTTTGAGAAATTAAAACAAGCAACATCGTGAGCCCATTCCAAACCGAGTTAGATGAATGAAATTTCATTTTTCTTATAATTCGTTCATATCAAATGTTTCGTTTTTGCATTTAACTAGACAAGTGAAAGAGCAGGACAGCCCCTTGTGTCAAACCTCTCACTCTAAGTTTTTCGAGCTTCTCAGTTATCAAACATGATTGGGAATGAAAATTAGTGAAACAAATTTTCTTTTTCGAAAATCGACCATTTCAGTTCAATTTTGACAAACGGTGCCTGGACTAGACATTGTAATCAATTCAGAGAATAATTCCCACAAAGTTGTGCTTCTCGACAGTTCCATGTTCAAACGATTGATAAATTTATTAACTCCAATTAAACAGTTAATGTACATCATCAGTATCATCGACAATATCTCTTAATACATGTATGCTTCCCGTTTAGAAACGGTTACTTCCAAATAAAAGCCAAAACTTATGAATGCCTTTTTGATCATAAAAACATTTCATTTCCATCTCATCATATCGAAAAATGGTTCAGCCCTCTTTTGATTCGAAAAAATGCTTTACCTGATGGCACGCGAGCAGATTGATTTTGATATTTACAGTATGTTTCCCTTTAATTTTACTTTATGCGGTTTGAATAGCAGTGAAAAATAAACGGTGGAAGGGATCGTAAAAGAGGACCTGTGCTGTGCTACAGTCTACATAAAACATTATTATGTACTGTACATATGTATAGCGAATAGGTTCAAGTCGTTCAATGGCAAGGAGGAAAAAAAAGAACTAATAATTTGAATGCTACGGTTTATGGACGCATACACACACATATATTGTAGACCCAGACATATTTGTATGAAAAGTGATTCTTCCACTCCCTAACTCAAAAGGAAAAAGGGTTACAGATCAAAGTCAAAATGCCAGGAATTTTATGGCTTTGTAGAGAGCATACGAGGAGTAAATGTTTTATATTATTAAAATGCTAAGAATGTCACAGACGAGGATTAAACTTTTTTTTATATTCTCTCTCTCTCTCTCCCTGATAAGGTATCGGAAGGTATTGCACACGTATCCACACAAACAATCCTTCAACAAAATCCGTATTTTCATCACATTCGAATTACTGTGAAAATCTTGAAGCCACAATTTAATGGAAAAATTTTCCTTTCAAATTCCTTTGGTTTTTCGAATGAGAATTCGACCAATTTGCATTGCCTGGATAGTTTTCCATTTATAATTCCTTTTTTACACATTGTAAAGAAGCTCTTCGGTTTTTGTTTCATATCTTATGTGCTGCTGAGTAACAATTTCAAACTGAAAAAGTTTCATTTTTGATCAGCATTTTTCGATGCATTAGCAATGAAGATAAATTTTTATTCCATTTCGTTCTCAACGTTGGTCGTTATTTACACTACCGTCTGACCGCAGTGTCGGATTGATTTCCGTGGCAGAAAATCGTAGATCATACCATTTCAACGTTACTTTGTATAGGGAGCGTTTAATTCACATTTTCAACTAATTAAAATTGTTTGAAATATTCCCTTTTTACGCAAGAAACGAACGTTACACTGTCAATAAGATTTCATGTACCGGATGATATAAAAGGATTTTATGCCACTCAGTATCATAATATGCAAAATTTGCATATTTCAGGTGGCGGGACATTTGCACACCGTCAATATCGTCAGGAACGATATTATCGTTTTTTTGGACGATACTATCGTCTAAAAAACGATAATATAGTCCAAAATAACGATAAATTTGTTCAGAAAAAGAAAATAACGATAATATCGTCCAGCGGATATTTTCATCCAGGACGATATTATCGTCAAAAAAAACGATATTATCGTCTTCTGAACGATAATATCGTTTTTTAGACGATAGTATCATCAAAAAAAATTGTTCTTGCTTCGGCAGAACATATACTAAAATTGGAACGATTAGTATCGTCCAAAAAAACGATATTATCGTTTAAAAACGATTTTATCGTTTAAAAACGATATTATCGTTTTTTTAAACGATAATATCGTCAAGAAAACGATAATATCGTCCTGAAAAGATTTTAAAATTTATAATTTTAGACGATATTATCGTTCTGGATGAATTTTTTTTGGACGATAATATCGTTTTTTAGACGATAGTATCGTCTAAAAAACGATAATATCGTTCCTGACGATATTGACCGTGACGTTATGTCGCCTCATCACTTTGCACCTCGATTGCATAAATAAATTATTGTTTGACTTCGGATAAACCGGAAATGTTGCGAATGTTTAAATTGAAATCTTCAAACATTCGAAAATTATACAGATCCATCTATTACACCATGTTTATATGAACATACCGAATAATATACTACATATAGTTGGCTGAAGACGAATGGAATGGAATGGAATATTATAATAAAAGAACATAGCGTGATGGTATTAATAGGTTTATGATTTTCGTTCATTTCAAAATTATATTGCGATTATTTGAATGGATTGGAACGGCGGGGTGTTGATGATTTTGATGGGAAATGAAAATTTATATAACATCGTATTATGGATTGATTGTTCCGAATGGATTAGTGGAAGTTATTGTTTAAACAATTTTCACGTTGTTAGAAAATTGCGATGCGAACAATGATGCATATGTCAATACCATGTGTACTGGGGAGTGATAAATTTTCCGGAACATAAATTTAATTATGTGAATGATGTTTCGGTTTTACTGAATCCATAGTGTAGTCACACGCAGCACACGGTTTGCTTGTTTCCACACAAATACAATTTGTCGGTCAAATTTTAGGGCCACAACAAACAAAAAAATGTCGTCACATCACGTTTGAAACACGCCGATTTTTTCTCTCTGCAACGAATTGAACAAGAATGTGTATAAATCAGATATAAAAAGCATTAAAACAGCAATGTAATTAGCGAAACCTAACATCTAAATCAATTAACAAGAAAAAAGAGCCCTTAAGCAGCATACAATTACCACCACTCCATCATCATTGCATAAGTTGTGAAGCTTGGAGCAAAACAATTTTCCTCCTTCTTGTTGGAAGTTTAAAAATCAAGTGTATAAACACTTTGAACAATTTATCGAACTTCGTCTTCAGCTTGATTACTTAACTATTCGTTTAATTCATAGAATCATTCATCATTCCACTTTTGAGTGAAATAAAAAAAAAGGAAAAAAAAAATTGAAAAAGAAAAAAAAGTTCGAAGCTCAAGTAAAAAAAAATTGCTTCGAAAACATAAAATTGATATAGATGAAAACGAAATATTGTTTTTACCATCTCTCTATCCCTTGAATTCGCCCATATAAAAACTTTCGATCATATATCACCTATTGACTTAATGGTTGGTATGTGCTTTAAGCAAAATTTGTCTAATATTGAAAAGGTTTTCCATGTGATGGCATTCGATGTATATGTAGACATATCTATCTATCCCATCTATATTAGGGTGGTTCAAAAAAGGTGTTAAATGTAGACTTCTCAAAATCGGAGCTAAATTTAATTGAATTTTTTAAATTATTGAATGGTCTTAATTCATGCACTAGAGTCCAAAGTATGCAATAAAATTCAAAAACACACCTGTCGACATCACACTCTCGAGTGACAGTGTACCAAAAAAAAAAAAAATTCGGAAAAAAGTGACTCCTCCGAAAATTTTATGGTTAGAAAGGTAAGGGTCAGGCGGTCGGTTTTTTTTTGTCAATCTTAGTTTCTGGCCATAGCCCTTCAGAATTCATATGATTATCCAAAAAATCGTCAAAGTGATTTTTGAACCACCCTAATGTGGTGTGTTAGTGCCTTTGAGAGTGTAGCGCTATTTTGTCGGAAATGGATGATCACTGTACAACTTAAATTTTCCTCTATATATCTTGTTATTTCGTAATGAAATATATGAACACTAGGCAAAGAGATATGTACGAAAATACGTACGTGACATGGTTGGCAAAATTTTGATATAAACGGACGAGTTAAAAGGGTTTGGTTTTAATGAACCTAAAAACCATAAGTTTTATTTGCTGGAATATAAATGTGTGTGGTGTGCGATGTTAATTCAATTTAGTTTAGATAAACACTATTATAGGGGTCGTAATGGGTTCAATTTGTAGTCTTGTTGAGCACATCCATTTGCTTGAGCTAATGTTATTCAATTTTGAACAGCATGCAGAGCTCATTTTCGATTACACCAAATTCTTTTCATTTTTATTTGACTTGCTGCTAGCCGTTAGTTGTTAGATTGATTAGACCTATTTTTCGGGGAACAAATGCTATTTTCAGCTAAATTGAAGTTTTAATCGTCCCACTGTGGGTTTGAATAAATCGTAAATGAAGTTTGAGAAGGCCGTCTCTGGACATCCAATCTGTACTCACTTTTTCTACTTTCAAATTTTAATTTAAACTTTTGTCATGAAAATTGATGCGAATTTACGATGGTTAAGTTTTTATGTTATTTATCGCAGAGAAGATATTCTGAAATCTAATTAACGAAATACCGATCCTAGGTGTGTCCTTAACTATAAGGACTGAAAATAATAAAGTTGCAATCTAACTTCAGATATACGAGAACTAGGTTGATACTGAGCTGTGTGTGAACAAATACTCAAATTCAAAGTGAGACAAATCTATCTGTTAGTGAAACACAAAATAAGAATTGAATATGTTATATGATAGTGCTAAATCGTTAGCTGTTAGATTGATTGGGCTTTTCCATGGAAAAATGCGATCACATTTGAGTTTCTAGTTTATATCGTGTATTGCATTACTCACCCTCTGTTATTTATTTATATAATGTAATGGAAGCAGTACCAAAATGTAAACAACCAGCAGAAAAAAAAAATGAATTTCTTTTATAACGAGTTTTATAAAAGGTGTCGAATATTCATTTTTTCTGCTTAAAGTACTCTGTGTCAAAGCCTGCATATATCACACGTATAGTAAGGTCTGCTGAGAGATTTTCTTGTGCAGATATTTGCCTACGTTTTAGGTCATTGCAAAACGTAAGCAGCAAGCCTTCTTAATATATAGATATCTCGGTTGGCCTGTAGAGGCGACACATTTTTTTTAGTACTTCAGTCTTTGCACTCTATTTTCGTAAGAAATAGCATCACTCTGGATAATAGGTTTGTTGCTATGGATAAAATTGTCGTTGTTCGGGTTGTCAAAGTTCGTGTTTACAGTTACTTGAAACAACTCTAAACTGACAAAAAATATTTTTTCGCATTACCTGTGACAGATAATGAGATAATATTTTCAATATGATTACGTACTGATGGTAATGTTAGGAAAACTTATCTGCCACAGATAACATTACAGAAATGTATTACCTGTGATTGGTAACGTGCCCCAAAACATTCTGTAAGTAGGCAATTTGTCAAAAATTACCTGTGGCAGATAATGTGACCGGCCAATGTATCTGTCACAGGTAAAGTGCATTATCTGTGGTAGGTAATCTACTTTGGCTGTCATAGGTAATGTTTCAGCTTATAACGACAATAAGCCATGCAAAATCATGTACTGAATGGCTTAGTGACAACGCGTTAGGCTGGTGATCCGAAGGTTGTCGGATCGAACCCCGGCGTGTGCAACATTTTTTTTTATTTCATTTGACACATTACCAGTGACAGATAACGTTTCATATTACCTGTCACAGATAATGTAACGAAATTAAATTACCTGGAGAAGCACATTACCTGTGTCCGCTGTTTAATTTTCTGTCAGTGAGTATATCTATGAAATGTTACCGGCGTGAAGTTGGTTCACAAAAAATGACATTAGAAATTTATCAGAATTCTACAAAAATCTATTACATTTGAGCGTTAGTTTCCAAACAACATTTGGTTCAAAAAGTTCAAAAAAAAGAACTGAAGTGACGTAATTTTAATGAATATAACCGAAAAACCTTTTGAAGTGGTTACTTATTTCTAGAATATGTTTTTGCTACTGTACTACAGACCACACTAAGCTGTACTGTACGTACATATACAGAATATTTTAGCAGCATCAACGACATTTCCTTATCCACTTTTACTGGCGGAATTTTCGATGCTAAAAAGAAGAAGATAAAGTGTAAAATGCAGAAAAGTGAAAGAAACCATAAATAATCTGACCAATGTGTTATACGACAAGATACACATTGGTTTTCATGTACAAAGGTTTGACATTTACAAATCTGTGCCATCACGTTCTACATGTGTATCTATTTTTCATTCTTTCCGGCGATGCTCTGACACTATATAAGTGGAGTACACACTATACACATATATATGGATATTAGAGATGGGTGTGCTTTTCATAATAATGGAAATACACAGAAAAAGTTTAACGCTTTGTGTTGTGTTAGAACGGAAAAACGAAAAAGAAGCGGAGGAGCAAAAAAAAACATTTTTGAATGGCATACGATGTTCAGAAAAATGATCTTGTTATTTTCGATTTTTCAATTCTTTTGTTATTCGAATTTGTATTTTTGTTTGAAAATCAAGAGCTCGGTATGGAATCCTTTGTGACTGACACGTAAATTCCAATGGCTTTGGATGAGATGTCTAACTTTCCTCTGGAACGAATTTCACCATTTCTTCGAATGTTTTCGAGAAAATATCATTTCCAAAAGAACGAAGTGAAAGACGACGAAAAACAATCCGAAAGTAGAGATTTCCAATAGATTGATCCCAGTTAAATGAAGTGAGACGGAAGAATTAGATTGACAGAAACACGTGACTTCTATTACAAGTGAATGAATCAGCATACGGTTCACGTTAAAAGTAGGTTTTAATTCAAAGTGATTTAGTTCTTTGAAATTATCGCTAACACAACCGAGAATTGCATTTCGTTCGTATTACACTTATCATGAGACACAAAGAGAAAAATAATTTATCACAAAATCACATCGGAAAATGTGGCCCAAGTTAGCATTTTAAAATGCATATTATGGCAATCACGTTGTACACATTATTCCACATAAGTAGATTCTGACACTGCTAAAAAAACCCTTGTAACTAAACAATAAAATAAAACATACACTCCCTACACACCCCCAAAAACCGTTCAACTAACATACAGTTGAAAGACAAGAGAGAAACATAACAATTCCAGTTGAATATCCTGAATATTGGGCGAATAAACAGAATGTATACATTTGAAGAATCACCCTGGCAGAAAATAAAATTAAAATGAAAAAAAGACGAAAAATTTTCCGACAGATAGACAGACAAGTTTAACATATGTTCGGAAGTTGATTTATTACATGTAGTGCCTGGATGTATTTTTATATAAATATGTAAGTGCTCGGCGCTCCACTGCAAAATCGACCTGCTAACCTAACAACCCAAGAAAATAATGTGCCATTCTGTCTACTAAACCGCAAAATGCTTAAGATGTTCTGCCACAGCAAGTAACCTTTCCAAATGAAACTGGGGAGTTTATTATTCACAAAATGAAAGAGAAATGAATAAGAAAAGAACGAAGAATAACAAAAAAAATAGAAAAGAAAAATGAACAATGAAAATGATTGTTCTTTGGTTACGTTTTCAGGTATATTCCTGCCTATCTAGCTCGACTATCCGGACTCATGGACTTCTTTAGGTAATATGAGAAATCAAGGAATTGAAATGATGGTCACAGTAAAAAAAAGAAAAATGAGATTGTATGTCATGGGTGGACGTGGACAGTTTTTTTTTTGTGATTTATATTTTGAGTTCTCATGGTCTTGTTTGCTTGTAATTTATGTTCTTGTCAAGACTGATTGTGCCTGGAGAAATATTGAAAAATTAGACTTGCACACACAGTTTTGAAATTTTTTCGGTTTTGGGGCTCGAGATAATTGATTTTACAAGCAATCACAAGTATCACTATCCCCATCCAGTCTATTTCTTTCTCGGCTCGACAGTCCTTACATTAATTTGGTATTCATAACTAGCAACAGCTGTTGTTGCTTCAGCTGAATAACCTTTTGCAATCGTTTGTTTTCTGTTTTTCCAGCGGTACTTTCTATATTATGAGTGTGTGTTTGTGTGCGACGAATGCAAACCGATAAACGGTCTTTCTATAACAATGTAATAGCGACCAGCCAGCTGTGGCGGTTGTATATACCAAAATAATTTAACGATGCGAAATCTTTACTTCATTAGTTAAAACCTGATAACAAGTGACGTAAACAGCCGTAACGGTTCTTTATTATTACTTTTTGATTCGTTGCTCATGCGTTCGGTTCTATTTCAAAGAAATAGAAAATTTCTAATAGAAACTTCTCAAAAGCAGAGAGTTATTTAACACACAGGTAACGACTTAATTGTCCAGCTGACTTCAAAGCAATGCTTAATCTCGCCAAAATTTCAATGATCCTTTGAGGTTTCAATTTTTTGTGGTAAGTCGTTGATATCTCTAACCCATAGAGATACCTACACTGTAGGGTGGGTCGATTTTAACAACTTGAAAATCCACAGCCAGTGGCATGTGTAGCTTGCCAAAACTAGTCAAACTGCATCATTAGTTTTTCTTTTCCGAATACTTTTGAGTACCGCACAATTGATTGAATGGGTTTGTCAGGCTACTCGTATTTCCTTTCAAAATTTCATAGACCATTTTCTTAAAAAAGCTTTTATAAGCCTTGCAGAGGCTGTAATAGACTGAAACGAACATAATACAACTTAATTTGGAAAAATCGGTGCATTCGACGTGAAAATATTTACATTTTCTATGTAATATTGGGGTCTGTGAACTTTGAACCACCAAATGAGCGATAAACTTCCTCAAATTTGGTTAGTCCTTTCTATTAAGGTTAGAATAGTTAAAAACGACAAAGATATCGAATTGTCGGAATTTCTCAGATTCAATCTGAGATTGATTATTACCGATGTTGTTAAAAACGTCATTTTTTTCGAAGTAGTAGATTCTGATGGAACGAAATACGTTCCTTCTACCGTAGAATTATGAATCTCCTACTATTCAGATGCTACATAAATGCATTTCAGTTTAGTTTGATATTTGCCAAGGCCGATTTGACTTTATCTTGCCAAGTCTTTTAAGTGAGGAACGCCCGCCAACAAAACTTGACATCATAAGGAGAGTGTGTCTGGGTTGCAACGACAAACTTGCAGATGAAAACAAAAGCGAACTGTTGGAGTTACTTGTTCTTGATGTTGTTACATAAGAACTTGGAACTTGGAAAAAGACACGAATCCGATATTTCCGGAGAAAGGCGTCTCATTGAAAATTAAAAATATGATTGAGGATTACAAGAAAAATAAAAGATAGAAGAATCGACGCCGCTTTAAAGTATTCTATGACGATGGCGAAAAACTATTTGATATCGCTCGCTGTAAATGTGTCAGAAATTGTTGCAAATGCGCTAATGGCGATATATTTGAGCCAAAAACGGAAATTTCTACAGATTTACAGAAGATTTACAGATTTCTACAGGAATAGAATTAGTAGAATGTTTTACATTTGAACACGTTGATGATAACGTTCCCCGAGACGTTAATTGCTTTGTTGCTATTCTATTGTCATGAAGTAGTAGCACATTCATAATTTTACTGTATTTACGTATTTCGTTCCATCAGAATCTACTACTTCGAAAAAAATGACGTTTTTAACAACATCGGTAATAATCAATTTCAGATTGAATCTGAGAAATTCCGACAATTCGATATCTTTGTCGTTTTAACCTATTCTAACCCTAACAGATAGGACTAACCAAATTTGAGGAAGTTTATCGCTCATTTGGTGGTTCAAAGTTCACAGACCCCAATATTACATAGAAAATGTAAATATTTTCACGTCGAATGCACCGATTTTTCCAAATTAAGTTGTATTATGTTCGTTTCAGTCTATTACAGCCTCTGCAAGGCTTATAAAAGCTTTTTTAAGAAAATGGTCTATGAAATTTTGAAAGGAAATACGAGTAGCCTGACAAACCCATTCAATCAATTGTGCGGTACTCAAAAGTATTCGGAAAAGAAAAACTAATGATGCAGTTTGACTAGTTTTGGCAAGCTACACATGCCACTGGCTGTGGATTTTCAAGTTGTTAAAATCGACCCACCCTAACCTACAGTATACCTAGAGATACCTAGGAATTCAATGAAAAATCATCTCACACACACCATCGACAAAAATGTCTTTTTCTTTTCTTTTTAAACATGACAATCGTACTTACTTCATGAACATATATCCAATGACATTTTATGTGTGAAATATTTAATTAAGTCTATTGTTTTGATGTCTTAAAATGCGTCGAAAATACTATAACATAACCAATTATACTATAACCAATTTTGACTGCAAATCATCCAATTCAAATGATTTTATTAAGCAAACGTCAAATATTTACTGCAACTTTCAAAACCTTTGCGCATAAATAAGGTAACTTGAATTATGTACACGAAAACGACACATACACATTCAAGAGATGATTTTTCATTTTCATTTGTCATTTTGTTCTATTGAGATGGACCTTGCTCTAACCTGACAAAGTACAATGAAGTTGGTGGCGGAACTTTCATTCGATGTGTAACATACAAAAGATCGCAGGTATAATTTAGACAGGAAATAATTTGATTGAAAAGTAAGTTAAAGGTGTAATTACGCATCCCCATAGCGAACCATTTCGAATTTCAGCCTGAACGAGAGTACGAGTAAGAAATGAACTGAGTCAAATTAAATATGAAAAGTAGCGTGCACACCACACACCGAATGGTCATACATATCAGCTTTTGTTATATATTTAATTTATGGGACTATGGGGAATATTTTCCTCTTGCACCACCAAATGCTTATGGGTAAAATGAAAAATTGCATGCAGTACAAAGGTCGCTTTTCCTGATGCTTATACAACAGATGAAATAATATTGTGTTTCTTTCCGGTAGAGTGGTACGTATCGTGCAACATATTCGCCTTTTCAAAGGATTATGTCTAGACATTTAGCTTTATGGTTTCGAAAGAGAGAGATTGAAAAATGTATATTCTAACCGACACACCAACTCCGCAAATGGAACACCAACCATAACACTTACTATAAAAATCGTTTCATTTAATTTTCTGTGATATAAGCGGCAGAATTTCTCATATTTTTAATAATTTTCTTGTTTCTTAAATTTAAAAAAAAAAAATTAAAAAGAAATGAGAAACCAACTGTAATTTCTGTGATATGAAAAATTTTCATTAAATTTTATCATGGCATCTGAGTTCAAATAATATTAAGAATTTTTTTTTATTATTATTTAAAAACGACGACTATTTGAAAAAGGGATGAATATTCTCCGTTTTCTTTTTTTTTTCGTTTTTATTACGGCGCATATATAGGAAATGGTGCAGAAAATCATTTAATTAAAAATGATCAAACTTTTCTCGGAAGTACGCTGCTTTAAGGCGTATCCCATCTATTCAGATAAAGTTTCTTGTACAATTTATCATTCATGTATGAGAGTTGTAACGATTATATGGGTTCATAATAATAAAGAAAGTGAAAAATTCGGGAAAGCGAAAAACTTTGTCCATATTTTTCGCAACGGAAAGAAGAGAACAGCGAAAAAAAAATCACCAAACTACCAAACCAATTTTCATATTTCCACCATATTTTCGTCGTAACTATCATAATTGAGCATAACTTTTGCTTCGTTGAGCACATTTCTAATAGCAAAATTCTTTTTATTGTTTCGTATAATACGTAACGTTTGATTTTGTGTATTTTTTCTTCTTCTTCCGTCGTTATTGTGGACGGAAAACATGATATTTTTCATATTATTATATATTGCTCACTTGTACGGAATTTTCTCCTCCTTATCAATATCTAGATCTCGCCATATATATTCCATATTCCTAATAATTTTATGAAAATATGGAATATTGAATGAGATTTTTTTCGATCAATTTAACAGGAAAAGTCAAGGAGGAAATGTGGCACCGTCTATAACACGAATGTTGTACAGCATTTCAGCAAAAATTTTCCCATGACGTTCACCATGTATGTATATATATAACTTAAGTTGAAGAAAAGTTATTATGGAAACCGTACTCTGTTATATCGTTTTTTATTATGGGCAAACTTTGTCCATCAAAGTAAATCCAATATTTCGTCAAAGTAAAATATTTGCTCAATAAATAACGTTTAAGGACTTGGAATTGTTATATACAAAAAGTATCTTGAAGAAAGAAAAAAAATTCAGAGGTTTGCTTACAGAAGAAGCGGGGAAAAATAGGAAAATGAAATTCCTCATACATTTTGGGACGATTGTTAGAATTGAGACGTAAAACGTAATCAAAGTTTGCATCGGAAAATATATCTTGACGAGGCTTTTACATGGTATAAGTCAGAAAAGATGACTCAGAAACATGATCGCCGAGGAATCTAAAAGGGGATAGAACTTGCAGTTTGGTAAACCAACCATAGAGAAAATGTCGAAAATATGTGTGGGTTTGAGAAGGAATAAATGTTCTGCAGTGAGGGAGTCTTTTCGAAAACAGCCAACCGAAATTTGACTTATTTTCGAGTGGACTTTTTCTAAAGTTTACCCACGAAGGTATTCGACACAAGTAGCCAAAATCAATTTCAACAAAAATTCCTCGAGGCTTGTCAAAGGAGGATCAAAAACCGAAAACATGCACTTTTCTTTCAGAAATTTTTCCAGGTAATTTTAACGTACAAGATCGTGTGGGGTATCATGAGAAAGGTAATTGCATGTACTTTCAGTGCAAATAGGGTCTTCTGGGCGTTTGAAAGCATCTACGGGGAACTGTGAGAAGCTAAAGTGTTTATATGCTTATAATTCATCGTAGATGCTTTCAAACCCCCAGAAGACTCTATTTGCCCTGAAAGTACATGAAATTACCTCAGGTGCAAGTTTTCAATTTTTGATCATCTCCCACTAGCCACCCAAGCGCCGAGGATTTTTTTTTTGAGTGTGGTTTTGTCCTCTAGGGTCGAGTACCTTTCTTGGCACACACAAAAAAGTCCACTAGAAAGTGTGTCCCATTTCGGTAGGCTGTTTTCGAAAAGAGACCCTCAGTATGTCAAGGAATAATGGCAGAGACCCTTTTCATATTTGAGATACTTTCCGTTTGGAATCAATCTTAAAGGAATACCTGAAGTACTTGATGCCATGGCAATAAATGACTGAGTAATGTTATCGAAGTTATTGCATCCAAGAGCTCATATAAAGCGGCAATATTTTGGATGTTTTTGAGTTAGCTTTCGTAAGTTTTCCACTTTGAGCTGCTTCTTCTGCGATTTCAGATATTTGCAAGTATTTGTATAGAATTACACTACAATCTGAGTCGTATGAGTACTGTTTGGCTGTTCTCACAATGTTAGCGAAGCAAGAGCAGCAAGATGTGTTACTGTAGTATCGTTGTACCGTAGTACTTGTCGTTCCATTCAAAAGAATATGTTTTACTGTTTTACAGTGTTAATCATATGTTCATTTGGTTCGTTCATAATTACAATACTACAGACACAGAATATCTACAAACGTCCTGTGTTCATCTGCTAGTGATCCATTATACCAATGTGTATTGTTTTATTATATAATGCAACCCGCAGATTTTGTACACTTTGTCCGTACGAACATCTTTTCAGAAGGAATTGTCTAGCTAACCTAATTGCCATTGCGTTTCTTTACATTGAGAATTTTACTGGCCAACCACAATGCATAACTGGTCTTGCAATATAAAATGGAATTGTCTAAAAGAGGAGTAATAATAAAGAAGAAAAGATAAAATGAAAGTTTAAAATTCCCTTAAAAATTCAATATTAAAACGCAAAACTCTGCGACATTTCCGTTCTTTTGTAAATAAATATCAAAAAAGAAAGCAGAGAAAAAACAACTGGAATTCTCCATGCAGTAAAAAATCTTATAGGAAAATTATTTACAAATAAAAACCAAATAATTTTCCATGCAATATTTTCCATTCCTTCGCGATACTATGGAGTGTAAGTAATGCTCGCAAACAACAACATTGCTACTGCCACAGGCTATAATAATATGCGAAAAGTCCGACTTGAAACAGACTTTTATTATCGCATTTTTAAAATGTTAAATATATTGGTCTGGTGGACGATATTGGCGCCGAGCAAAAAATTGTTCATGTAAATTTAAGCGGAGTTTCACATAACTGAACCAGTTAGTGACTGCCACTGTTATCTTTAAAAAAAAAAGAAATTATAAAAGAGTCGCATGCAGTTATGTCAACTAGCTTTATTATGGCGAAGAGAAAAAATGGAAATTGTAAATGAAATTGGTACTACTACAAAATACCCTCAATCACCCGTTGGGAAAAACCTTGAATTGCGTAATTCGAATTGTACGACTTTAGCAGTTGAAATATAATGACTAACGGGTACAACAGGATTGCATAGAATTTAGCCCAATCGAGTTGCTAAGTTTTTTTTTAATCATCAGACAATTGAACACTTACCTACGATTAAAATGAACGAACGTTCGAAAGACTTAGAAAATGTTCAATGTAGAATGAGAGAACACCTGTATCATTAAGTAGATTATGTTTATGATTACCTCTCTCAAACTCTCCTACCCGGCACCGTAAAACGAATTGTTTCAGCAATGCTCTTAGCACTTTTCTTGCAATCGAAGAAACTGTATAATATACTTACAAGTAGCATTCCGCGTCGTTATAAAAAATAGGAGAGAAGGCTTTTTCCTTGATAAAATGAAATTCTTTTTCGATATGTGCGGCATGAGAAAATGAGCAAAATGTAAATTATGGTGCATTTTGTTTTAGATTATATATTAACATAGAATGGCTGCAATTGACGCAAATGTATAACTGAAAGAAAAAGGGAGAAAAGTTGAAAATTCAAGAAAAATGTGCATTAAAACTCAACATTTCCGGGGTCTCGACATTCTTATATATATATATGCATATTCATGCCATAAAAGACTTTAAAATCGAGTAAATATTTTGACATTAGAATTATGCAAATTTTCTGTTTATCCTTACTTCCAACTTGACATTTCATTATGGTTCTGTGGAAGAAATTATGATTTTAATTTTGCACATCGCGACTTTTGAAAAGTTGTAATACTAAAAGCCAGACAAAAATGTCAGAAATGAACGAAACAATCAAAAACAACCTTCGCTTAAAAGCTGTATATTATTATATAGTTCTCCCATATAACCCCCACCAACCTCCCCATTTACACATTCCACTCAAGTATTTTACTGTGGAAAATAATAAAGTTCATTTTCACATTATAAGAAAATTCTCATCTCATGTTCGCATTATCCCCTTGGAAAATTGCAAATTCTGATGAAAAACTTTTTTTTTATCATTATTTTCTTCGCGCAATCATATCACTTCAGATGTCTGTTGTATAATATTACTCTGTAACAAGAGACACACAGTGAGAGAGAGAGAGAGAACCAAAGTTCAGTCACATTCAACTAAAAGTGAAGTGAATACCCATCCACTTTATTAACAATCAAATAATAAAAGGTGTAAGACCTGTCATCCGTGATGTGATGAATGTAATTTTCCTTGTGAAAGTCATGTTGTTTGTTCGAATTTCCATAGAAACACCACCACACCATCCATATTTTAGCTCATCACATCTTCTTCTTTTTTTTTTTTGTTGTATCGCATGCGAGAAACATCTACATGATTCAAATGAAATATTATTTCCTTTGATGAAAACAAGCGCAGCCATGAATGAAAAGCCGAGAAAAAAAAATTGAAGAAAAAAGAGGAAAATTTGAGAAAACGACAAGAATATCTGACGACGTGTAATATTGAAGATGCTGTACAAATTGAGGGTGTTTGCATCATAATTGGCAAAGAAAAATGAGCCAGCAAGTAATATCACATTTAGTTGAATTAATTTTATTAAATTATGACCAGGTGCGTACAACCACACCACACATATACAGTATATAACGGATAGAAATTCGTATTTATTTTATTTATTTAAATAAAATAAATTTTCGGACATTTTGCCGTCGAGGTCATTCTTTTACTAACAGGCCCGGACTGGCCATATATGGCGACTTGGCGAAGCAAAAGTGCACTTTTCTGAATTCATTCAATTTGCTATATTGGCGCCTTTCAGGCATACCTTTTGACGCCTTTTGTTCACATCAAGCGCTTTTTGCCATATAATTCAAGCGCGTTTTCCTGCATTTCACAAGAGCGCCTTCCAGTAGCCAGTCTGACCCTGTTACTAACGATCATTTGCTATGCTTTATGCTTAGTTTCCTATTACCGAAAAAAGTACTCCGTGTGAGACACAAAATTGAATTTTTTCAATTTTTCTTTGTTTATTTGACAGCTCGCTCTCTAACGGCTCTCTCACGGAGTACTTTTTTTGAGTGGAATGGGCACTTTAGAATGAAGTTGTTCAACATAAAGTAGTAGGATTTTGTCCGTTATCATAGTTCTAAGCTTTCACTGTGTTTGTTCTTTCAAACAAATTAAGAAGCTTAAAAAAATGTATGTAAAAGAAGACGTTGCATATTCGATGTTAATTATAGGACTGTAATGTTAACGGTTCGAAAAACATTTTGTTTGTGAAATTTCAATCTAACAAAAACGAAAAAATCTGCTAGTCTACCAAAAAATCAGAACCAAAATGGTAATCACATCGCATCGGTCGGCGACCAGACTGAACAATAACATTGACGACAATGTTGTTAAACAAAAGAAAACCGAGTAAAGAAAAATTGTCGATTTACCATGATGGCCTGAAATTATAATTCCAAATGTAATGTCGAAAATACCCTCCATATTGGCGAAAGCATTGCACGTTTCATCTAATTCAAAATATTCGCTTCATTTATCCAACACCACCCCCTCGACCCACGAACAGAAAAATGTTTACATGAATATCAAATAGTAAAACTTATTATAGAAAATTAATGAAATCACTTCTTCAATTTACATTTTTCGCATTAATATAAAATCGTCTTCCAATTCCAATATGCTACCCATGTGGAAAGCAAATAAAATTTCCATTTAATATGTTGGTTTTAATTAATCCGAAAGGAAAATTCGATATTCAATTCGGAACATAAATGTCTAATATATACATTCTATAGACACACACACATATATCCCAGCGAGCCAGAGATAGAACGAGGACCAAGAGCTATCCAGAAAACATATTCAATTACATTTTACGACAATGAGTACCGCATATCTACAGACAATGATGCTGCTGTATGTTTGGATTCATTGAAAGTGTTGTTATGCAATCAATTGGATTAAGGCGATATCGAATTGAATGAGTTCCACTGAAAGGAAGATCAACAGTAGGAAAAGAAAAAAAAAGAAAAATATTTCACTCGTCGAAGGGAAAACGTAATTTTGTTGGTTTATTGGTTATAAAATTAAATTGCAGGCAGATGATGTCATTTTGTTCTTTCTTCTTTTGTGTCGACAGTAACACCAATAAAACGCAGATTTTGTCAAGTTACATATAGATACTGGTTGTAACCAAAGTACACAAACACTGCAGGTTATGCAAACCCTTGGGATCAGAGAAAATACGGATCTCGACTTTCAGGTGAATTCTATTCTATTCTATTAGATACGCGGGAACACATAAAAAATAGAATTCATTTACAATGCAGTTGTCAAATTTAAGAATCAACCTACTACGAAATTGTGAGAAACTGTCAAATTTTGTGTGTGTCACCCGCGTATCTGCATTGTGACTAATTATGTTGCACCTGCTAAATTTCGAATCAAATCACCTCACCACTAGCTTATGTGTGTCGCATAGCCCTTGATAAATTTGAAAATTGCCCATACTTTGGTTGTCACCAGCTGGTCCACAGGATAAAAATCGTTAAAAGCTACTATTCTGCAATTTAATTAATTTAACTCGAGGGTGGTCCGTATCATGGTAGCATTGCAGAACAAGAATATAACATACAAAACTTGGTGCACAAAATACTATATATTGAAACGAGGAAAAACGATCACAATTTATCGTGTAGCATAGAGCTGCATAAAAAAGCGGTCGAATCCGATATTTTGAATTTTTGTATGGGAATTCACGTTCAAACGTTGGTATCTCCTTTGTTTTTAAATAATAATAGCCAGATTTTGCTAGGTTTGCATCTTTTATGGAGTTTTATCGATTGGCGTACTCATTTGTGTGAAATAATTAGAAGAAAATTTTTACTCAACATTTCACACAAATGAGTATGCCAATCGATAAAACTCCATAAAAGATGCAAACCTAGCAAAATCTGGCCCTTTTTCTTTCAAAACAGCGGAGATACCAACGTTTGAATGCGAGTTCCCATACAAAAATTCAAAAATTCGACCGCTTTTTTATGCAGCGCTACAGATCATACCACTAAACGCGTGGATTTGATCGCTTTGCCAATAATGCTACACCAGACAGTGCATACAAGAAAAACTAACTTGACAAAACGAAGTTCACGATAATTTGGATAAAATTTGATCCGATTAGTATTGTATGCACAGTGATTCGATATGGAACATATGGCGCACACTAACACACACTTATTGTATGATAAACAATTCATACGTGTTATGTGCGCGCATAGATGACGTTAACGTAGAAATGCACTGTGTGTGTAGGTTTTCTTTGAATTGTTTACAATAAAAAGTGTTTTTGTTTGTACACCAGCTGGTTATATTCAGCTGGTACTTATTCTGCACATAGGAAACTTTTAGCAATTGTACTTAGACACGGCAGAGTAAAATGAACCAGGCATGAACCTAATACACTGTACGAAAATGAACTCAAATGAACACTGACGTAAATTGAAAAATTTTATTCGCAAAAAATATAGGGCTACTAGATTATTCAGGTACCTAGTCAAACAAGCGCTACTGCCTGGTTAACTTTACTCTGTCGTGATTTAGACAACACTTGGACAATGTACATCAAAGGATGGTACAAGAAATAGAGACTTTCTAGCAATAGCCATTGTAAGGGGAACAATAGGAGTTTTATACTAGAAATAGGGCTTGACGGCATTCGCACAACGATGAATTTATAACAGAAAAGTGGTAAAGGAAACTTAAAATCTTGTTAAAAAATATATTCTTCCCAGCGAACGAAAGCTCCTATAAATCTCCTAAAACCTGAGTCTAAAAACCTCATAAAACTCCTAAAATAGGAGGGTTTTTAAACCGTGTTAGGTCTGAAAATATAAAAGCATGTTCAGTCGCTCGATATATAAAACTATTTATATAACCAAATCAGAAATGTGAACGACAAGCTCTGTCTGCAGTCTGCATGGCAAAACGCATGTTCCAGAAAAACGAAGTAAAAGATTTAAGAATACTTATAGATCGAATGAAGTAGTAGATCTGATAATGAAACTGACATATGATTCTAGCACTATTTTAGCATGTATACTACGTACGCACTATATCATGAAGGACCCAAAATACCTAAAAACGTGATTTTCAACTCGAAATAAGTTTCACTTATTTATTAAAAGAAATAGCCATAGATGGAACACAACTCCGAACATATTGAACACTTAATGTTTCTGTTCGATTGTGAAATTAAATATTCGTTGTACACAGAAACAGAAGACTGTATGTACCATACGTATATGTCCCCAGAGAATAACTATGGTCTGCTGGATGGCTTGACCACACATTGAACCCTCGAGAACATGAGGATGAACATTCACTTGGCTATTTGCCCATTGTCTACATGGTGTGCAGTGTTGCTTTCGTATATTATTTTCGTTATACACAAATTAATAGACAATTGTCAGGACGATTGATATAAACAGTCAAAGTGGTGAATATTTTAAAGCATCACAACCCTTCGGTTAATGTGTATTATGCTATTGTGTTTATTATCATTGTTCCATGGTAAAATATTGCGAAAATACGCCTGAAATTATTGAATCGAGTTTGAACGGACAGACATTCACTAATGGTCACTAATTTAAAATAACAATAAATATTTTCTATTAAACAAACAGATCACTTAATTGATATTTGTTATTGTTATTGAATAGAAGGGAGGGCGGACGACGAACATTTATAATGTTGAACATATTGAACACACACACAGGACCTTATTATGCTCGTAATATCACATGTTTGCTTTAGTTTAAGATTTTGTTTGCTGAAATATAACTGGTACATACATGGGGGGTATTGTTTTGCTAATAAATTCAATCCATCCACTGTAAACAGGGTAAGCCACGTCTATGATTGTCTGGTCAATACTGGGCAAAAATATGTACATATTTTCGAAATGGGATATTTTAAAATGCGAATTCTTTGTTTGTTCTATCGGAGTAGTTAATAATCATGCCCGCACGTTAGTAAGCGGGCGTGACGCAAGTCCACTACCAAAATTGTTTTACAAAAAAAATGTTGAGGACGGCGGAGCATATTTACAGCAACTTTTTGACTTCTCCTTCTTGGCTCCAAACTAAGATATCTGGAATCTAGCAATTCATACGAGTTCAACGAGCTATCACACGTGTGTGTGTGTTCCGAGGTTGGTTCTTAAATTTTGGGATGAGAGATGATTCCTCTGGCACTTCCTAACTTCCATCGGATTTTTCAATGGATTTGGGTTATTTTCGATATAAGTGAGGTGTTCCGAGGTTGGTTCCAAAATTTTGGGATGAGAGATGATTCATCTGGCACTTCCTAACTTCCATCGGATTTTTCAATGGATTTGGGTTATTTTCGATATAGGTGAGGTGTTCCGAGGTTGGTTCCTAAATTTTGGGATGAGAGATGATTCATCTGGCACTTCCTAACTTCCATCGGATTTTTCAATGGATTTGGGTTATTTTCGATATAAGTGAGGTGTTCCGAGGTTGGTTCCTAAATTTTGGGATGAGAGATGATTCCTCTGGCACTTCCTAACTTCCATCAGATTTTTCAATGGATTTGGGTTATTTTCGATATAAGTGAGGTGTTCCGGTTGGTTCCTAAATTTTGGGATGAGAGATGATTCATCTGGCACTTCCTAACTTCCATCGGATTTTTCAATGAATTTGGGTTATTTTCGATATAAGTGAGGTGTTCCGAGGTTGGTTCCTAAATTTTGGGATGAGAGATGATTCATCTGGCACTTCCTAACTTCCATCGGATTTTTCAATGGATTTGGGTTATTTTCGATATAAGTGAGGTGTTCCGAGGTTGGTTCCTAAATTTTGGGATGAGAGATGATTCATCTGGCACTTCCTAACTTCCATCGGATTTTTCAATGGATTTGGGTTATTTTCGATATAAGTGAGGTGTTCCGAGGTTGGTTCCTAAATTTTGGGATGAGAGATGATTCATCTGGCACTTCCTAACTTCCATCGGATTTTTCAATGAATTTGGGTTATTTTCGATATAAGTGAGGTGTTCCGAGGTTGGTTCCTAAATTTTGGGATGAGAGATGATTCATCTGGCACTTCCTAACTTCCATCGGATTTTTCAATGAATTTGGGTTATTTTCGATATAAGTGAGGTGTTCCGAGGTTGGTTCCTAAATTTTGGGATGAGAGATGATTCATCTGGCACTTCCTAACTTCCATCGGATTTTTCAATGGATTTGGGTTATTTTCGATATAAGTGAGGTGTTCCGAGGTTGGTTCCTAAATTTTGGGATGAGAGATGATTCATCTGGCACTTCCTAACTTCCATCGGATTTTTCAATGGATTTGGGTTATTTTCGATATAAGTGAGGTGTTCCGGTTGGTTCCTAAATTTTGGGATGAGAGATGATTCATCTGGCACTTCCTAACTTCCATCGGATTTTTCAATGAATTTGGGTTATTTTCGATATAAGTGAGGTGTTCCGAGGTTGGTTCCTAAATTTTGGGATGAGAGATGATTCATCTGGCACTTCCTAACTTCCATCGGATTTTTCAATGGATTTGGGTTATTTTCGATATAAGTGAGGTGTTCCGAGGTTGGTTCCTAAATTTTGGGATGAGAGATGATTCATCTGGCACTTCCTAACTTCCATCGGATTTTTCAATGGATTTGGGTTATTTTCGATATAAGTGAGGTGTTCCGAGGTTGGTTCCTAAATTTTGGGATGAGAGATGATTCCTCTGGCACTTCCTAACTTCCATCAGATTTTTCAATGGATTTGGGTTATTTTCGATATAAGTGAGGTGTTCCGGTTGGTTCCTAAATTTTGGGATGAGAGATGATTCATCTGGCACTTCCTAACTTCCATCGGATTTTTCAATGAATTTGGGTTATTTTCGATATAAGTGAGGTGTTCCGAGGTTGGTTCCTAAATTTTGGGATGAGAGATGATTCATCTGGCACTTCCTAACTTCCATCGGATTTTTCAATGGATTTGGGTTATTTTCGATATAAGTGAGGTGTTCCGAGGTTGGTTCCTAAATTTTGGGATGAGAGATGATTCATCTGGCACTTCCTAACTTCCATCGGATTTTTCAATGGATTTGGGTTATTTTCGATATAAGTGAGGTGTTCCGAGGTTGGTTCCAAAATTTTGGGATGAGAGATGATTCATCTGGCACTTCCTAACTTCCATCGGATTTTTCAATGGATTTGGGTTATTTTCGATATAAGTGAGGTGTTCCGAGGTTGGTTCCAAAATTTTGGGATGAGAGATGATTCATCTGGCACTTCCTAACTTCCATCAGATTTTTCAATGGATTTGGGTTATTTTCGATATAAGTGAGGTGTTCCGAGGTTGGTTCCTAAATTTTGGGATGAGAGATGATTCATCTGGCACTTCCTAACTTCCATCGGATTTTTCAATGGATTTGGGTTATTTTCGATATAAGTGAGGTGTTCCGAGGTTGGTTCCAAAATTTTGGGATGAGAGATGATTCCTCTGGCACTTCCTAACTTCCATCGGATTTTTCAATGGATTTGGGTTATTTTCGATATAAGTGAGGTGTTCCGAGGTTGGTTCCTAAATTTTGGGATGAGAGATGATTCCTCTGGCACTTCCTAACTTCCATCGGATTTTTCAATGGATTTTGGTTATTTTCGATATAAGTGAGGTGTTCCGAGGTTGGTTCCAAAATTTTGGGATTAGAGATGATTCCTCTGGCACTTCCTAACTTCCATCAGATTTTTCAATGGATTTGGGTTATTTTCGATATAAGTGAGGTGTTCCGAGGTTGGTTCCTAAATTTTGGGATGAGAGATGATTTCTCTGGCACTTCCTAACTTCCATCGGATTTTTCAATGGATTTGGGTTATTTTCGATATAAGTGAGGTGTTCCGGTTGGTTCCTAAATTTTGGGATGAGAGATGATTCATCTGGCACTTCCTAACTTCCATCGGATTTTTCAATGGATTTGGGTTATTTTCGAAATAAGTGAGGTGTTCCGAGGTTGGTTCCAAAATTTTGGGATTAGAGATGATTCCTCTGGCACTTTCTAACTTCCATCAGATTTTTCAATGGATTCGGGTTATTTTCGATATAGGTGAGGTGTTGCGAGGTTGGTTCCTAAATTTTGGGATGAGAGATGATTCCTCTGGCACTTCCCAACTTCCAACTGCCACTTGTGACGCATTTTTTTCTAAAATTTTCTCTCTTAAATTTTTTGGGTTAATTTTTTGTTGATAAAACTTTCGCCTCAGAATGCGTTACCCTCAACGATATCAGTTATTTTGTAAGTAGGGACCTGCGTCACACTTTCACCCTTTAGGGTTTTTTGGTGGATTTCAAATAAGGGTATCTCTACTGCAAATGGTTTCAAAAGTAGACGAGACATCTCTACCGTGTGTAGGTCGAGTCTTCACAATAAATTGCCAGTTGTGGGTTCGAAACTCAACCGCAACACAAATAATTCGTTTCATCAGGTTGTTGTCCACAATAGTGACATCTGATTGAATCGGTTATTAAAGGTTGTGTCTTCTTTGTGTTCATGGCAATTTTTCGTTGGTAATGCCATTCATTCGTCAGGCGAAAAGCTCATTGAACGTGTGTGTTGTCATTTGAAATATACCACAGGAGACGAAAATATGAAAACTAACTTTTTGGCGCACGTAAAACCTTTGTCAAGAGTGTGAGTCTCGCTGAATCTTCGATCTCTAATATTTTTATGGCATCACGAAAATTGATTTAGATTAATTTATGGTCTTAATTGCAATTTAATATTAGCTTCACACCAGCACCACATCATGCACAGCACACATATATAGATCACTCCCAGCAGAACCAAAACAATTTAAATGATTCTGAAAGCAAATCCAATTAATTCAAAATCGAATTCATGTTCCCAGCATTGTAGACTGTGCAAAGTGATTTGCGATAATTGCTCGCAAACACTCTTACAAGTTTAGACAAACGAGATATATTGGATGTTTCTAAGGAAACATGTTGCTGAATAATTCGATTTGGTTCAGTTTTAAGATAATAGTGGATGTTCACCACAATAATTTGAAAATTTCTCGATATTTCCGTTTATTGTTTCGAGGCAATATTGTTTCGGGCGTTTTGTGAATGACATCCAGAGACGAAACACCATTCAATTGGTACATTTTGAGGTAAATAAAATCTACATAAATTTTCCTACACATATTTGGACATGGACATACAAACGACCTATATACGTAGACGAATTCATCCATTCAAATGGCCCAAACAAAATGAAATGTGTGAACTGAACACGAACCCTCTCAAACTAAACTTTACATCATGCATTCAAATAGATTTTCTCAAATTTATTTGTTGAATTCTGAATTATATATTGTGCAAATTAATCTTTGGAATAGTAATTATGCAAGATGTGCACTTTACGAATTTCCATAATAGCACACAGCAAGTTTATAGATGGAAAACCCATCCTTACGGAAACACACGCACATTAATAGTTAAATAATTTCATGGATATTATCCATGGATGAAGTGGTTTTAATTAAATTTGTATTTGGGGACCTTTTGAAGTTTAATTGACTTTAAAAACCCTGGAACTTCATTGTTTTAGAAGTTATTTTTATTCGGTTGAGGAGCATTTTAACTCAAGCATTCTGTAATTAATTACCACACTGGCATCAACATATTACCCACCACTGGTAAGCTAAAATGTTAGCATTCTTCCTTACACGTACTGAACATTCAAGTGGGGGAAATTGTTAGTTTTCGATGAAAAATAGCGTTGCATTAGAACAGTTCGAAACAGATCAGATTCTTCTCTGGCCTGAACTCAGACCTGAATGTAGTACATTGCTACACGGTTCCATTGTATTCGTGCACCGTCTCTTTAGGTCCCCAAGGCATAGTTAAACACTAAAACACTTTTTACTCGATGAAAAAACAAAAAGTTTTTTTTTGTTTTGTCGCGACTAGGGATGGGAGGCGTTCAAAATTATCGATAATATCAATCGAAAGAAATTATCGATAATCGATTAATCATATCGTTATCGATAATTTAATAATTATCGATAATTATCAAAATATCGAAATTCGATAATTATCAAAATATCGATATTTTGATATTTATCTGAAAATTCATGATAATATACCGATATATCGGAATATATCGATAAATATCGGATTTTCGGACCGAAATATCGATATATCGAATTATCGATATCTTGATAATTATCAAAATATCAATAATTATCGATTATCGATATTTTTTTTGATAATTTTCGATAAAAAAAGTCGATAATTATCGATTATCGATAATCGATAATTATCGATAATCATTTTCATTATCGCCCATGCCTAGTCGCGACAAAAACACAGAAAATATTTCGACACAACTGTGACACTCCGCTATTATAAGGACTAGAATGAATGTTTGCTGTGTTCACTTCGGCGGTAAAATATTTTCATTCAAAAAAGTGTCCGACACTTCAACGATGGTAGACATTTATTAAAGTTGTAACCTCTCCCACTTCTTTAGTAAGCTAACAAGACTTCGCTGAGTCTAATTATGCCACCTCTTCGAACAAAAATATCGGCTGAGGTCGAATAATTCTCCGCTGAGCTTTGACAAACCTCCGCTGAGCTCTAATAATTCTCTAATGAGTTCTAATAATTCTCCGCTAGGCTTCAGTAAGAGTCCGTCAGTCCTTAGCACGTTGTAGTAAGGCAATGAAGCTAAGCGAACACTCAATAAGCATCAGCGGATACCTAATAATTGTTGCTATGATTTAATAAGAATCCACTTAGCTTTGGCAGATCTCCGCTGAGTGTCCGATTCGCTCCATTAAGCCTTCCTGCAACTTGCTTAGGTCTAACGGACACTTCCTGAAGCCTAGCGGAGAATTATTAGAGCTCAGCGGAGGTTTGTTAAAGCTCAGCGGAGAATTATTCGACCTCAGCCGATATTTTTATTCAAAGAGGTGGCATAATTAGACTTCGCGAAGTCTTCTTAGCTTACTAAAGAGGAACGAACATTTATTTACGCTCAGCGCAGTCTTACGAGAGGCTAAATTTTTAATAAATGCTCTCCCATCGTTGAGCTCTCGTAAAGCTTTAAAAAATGGTCGATGAGCATTATTAAATGTATACGCTAAGCTTTGTCAACCGTTTGATGATTGTTTTTAAATGTCCGACACTTTTTTGAATGAAAATATTTTACCGCCGAAGTGAACACTGCAAACATTGATTCTAGTACTTATAGTAGCGGAGTGTCACAGTTGTGTCGAAATACTTTCTGTGTTTTTGTCGCAACAAAACCAAAAAAACTTTTTGTTTTTGCATCGAGTAAAAAGTGTTTTAGTGTTCAAATATGCCTTGGCGACCTAAAGAGACTATGCCCGAATACAATGGAAAGCATAAGAGGTGAGTTTCTTTGAATTTTTTCGGTGAATTTTTGTGATAAAATTTTACATACATTTTCGGGAAACTGTCCTGTCATTTCCCAATGACGGGCCTTTATCAACAGCAACGATAATATCGTTTTTTACAAGGTAAATAAACATACAGAAGGTAACGCAAATCCGCATAAGAACACACTGACCCCTGACCCCACTTTTATAATGTCGGACACAAGTGTAATTCACTTTGTTATGTTGCAGCACATGCAAAATTCAATTCTAAACAACGCAGTTCCAACAACATTATTATACTAAAAGCCATATACTAACGAACGAGAAATGAATAAAAGGAAACGATCAAAAAGTCAGTCACAATTGTACAATCGAACGGAAAATATAGAAAGTTATCGAACGAGATGTTCGGGGGGTCGTTTTATTATAAAGTAGAATTCCTGACAGGTACCTTGGTTTATTTGACGAACCTGATCGGTAAGATCTAACTCTGACAGGTTAACTCTGAAAAATTTGTTTGCAAATTTCAGGCTGAAAGTTTCTGATAGGTTTTAATAAATGTGACGGTTGGGATCAAAAGTCGGTCTACTCCATCTGTCAAAGTGACGTTTAAAACGTCAAACAAAATTTTTTATGTGAAATGTTCACAAAATTGGTAATTTTTTCTTATTTCTATTTTACTATTTGCATTGAGGAAAAATAAACGATTTTGTGAACATTTCACATAAAAGATTTTGTTTGACGTTTTAAACGTCACATTGGCAGATGAAATAGAATGAATTTTGATCCAAATTGTCTCAAATGCTCACTGCTCTCTAAAAATAACCAGAGTTTTATTCCATGTTGCGTCCTATGTTATGTGTTGTGTCTTCGCCATTTGTCAATAAATATTTGGTGTTTCTTGGACTATTCTTTAATATTCTGCGTCCTACGTCTTTCGAACTCGTGTGAAACGATTGATTACGGACCCCACCTAGCGAAGAATGGTTCGAAATCAAAAATTAAATATTCTAGCAACCGTGTAACATTCACCATTCAATTGTTTAAATACGCTCTGCTGCAGATACATTGAACGCTTTCGCTTAGACCTTTATTTTATAAACGCATTAAAATATATAATGCGTGTGTTGCCTGGAGCTCCCTACGACTTCATCAAATATTGTAAGAAATATATAAGTGCACACAAAAGCTTCAAGCTACAAAGTCAAATAAGCGAAAAACCACATATTTTCTCAAGAGATTTCCACCGAAAACTAGAAAATTATCTTTTATGGATTTGATATATATATGATTACACACGGCTGCATTGTATAACATGTGCTAGAAAGAGAGATATAAGTCGGTGGTGTTGTTACATCATGGCTTTTGAGGGGATAATTTTTTGTGTGTGCACAAATAGGGGTGTCGGTATCATGAAGTCTATTGAAAACCCAAACGTCGTACTCATATCAAAATACATATTATCATCGGATCAAAATAGAAATCAAATTTAGGGATAAAGGCGAACTATAATGCTTAACATGTATAATATGGAAAAATGCTTTTTTCGGCTTTTCTTTCTTTTTTTTCGTTTCGTTTCTTTTTTCTATTCGTTGTTTTCTTAAGAATGGGGAAAACGAGAAACCCAGGCATTATATTCCTTATTTATGAGTCATTGGTGTTTGCCATTATGTGGGGAATAACGATTGTATTATGTCTTCATTAAAAATGTTTTTGATATTTTTGTGGATACATTTCGGTGAGGTATACACGAAATTCGGTTTGTTTAAGTGCGAAGTAATGTTTTGTAATATGAAAAATTGTGGTAACGAATGAGTGGCAAAGAAAGAAATGCATTTTTAAGGTCTGGAGGCTCTCAATCAGCTTATAATGACTTAGGATTTAGTATGAACGATACACAATGCCGCCGTAAAGTATAATACGGTGAGGGTACTTCTCGGAATAGTGATATATGGACAAAGAATTAATGTGATGAAAATTGATGAGTTTCAATTATCATTAAATCGTCTTAAGAGATTACATTCGCCCTAAGATCTGAAATATAGCTTTTGGACAATAAGACAAGTAGACTACCGAATACTGCTTCATCATACAATCGAAAATCCAATAATAAGCTGTACTTGAACGTCTATTATAATGAGTCAATTGCATTCCATCGATCGTGGCAGCCAATATGAACAAAAGAAAACGGTAAATTAGAAAGCGATATCAAACACACATCTGAAAGCATTTTCTTCTGTCAGACCCTTGTTCAGTTACACATCGAACCCACGTCAAAGTATATAATTAAAAGATTAACCAAGTTCGACAAACAGAAAAAAGTATTTTTTTAAAGTTTTTAAAATTATTGCAAACAATTTCCAATAAAGAAAACTGACATTTTGCCTGACATTTCGTTCCCAGACGAAAGATAAAATGCCATAAAATGAAACTAGGCCCCACCTCTTGGGTGGGTCAGGTCCCTTGACTGGCTATTTTTTTTCTATAATTCCAGCCTTAGTTTTCTAACCATTTTTAAATGAGGTGGTGTTTTTGAGATCACAAAATTAAAGTCACATGAAAAATTTCTTTTAAGAACGCGATTTCACGCAAAAATTGTCGTATATCGCAGATTACCAGTCCAATAAAGTCCAATGTTCGAATTTAACCACATGAATTACGATACTGGTCGAAAACACTTAATATTTTCAAATCTGCGATTTTCGAAGCCTCTGAGAATTACTCGAGTTATCGTGTTATCAAGCAAGCAAGATTGTTCTAGACTTCTAGATTGTTCGACCAGAAATCCAGATTCACTTACTCGTCGAATAATTTTTTTTTCTGGAAATCCGTTGCAAAAATGTCGCGGTAACAAGTTGTGTTTACAATTATACTCCAACCTCACTACTCCAATATTATCCATCTACGAACTTAAAATCGGGTAAAAATTACTTAAGTTATCACGATAACAAGGAAAAGCGTCTGAGTATAATTTGGCGTATTTCCTGCCTACCTCTTGAAAAAATATAACTCGTGTGAATTACGGCCCTCGCTTCGCTCTGGCCACAAAGTTCACACTCGTTCAAACATTTTAGGAACGAAAAAAATTCTTTTAAGAATACGGATTTCACGCAAAAATTGTCGTATATCCCAGATTACTAGTCCAATTAAATTCCAATGTTCGAGTTTAACCACATGAATTACGCTACTGGTCGAAATTGATTTTTGAAGCCTCTGAGAATTACTCGAGCTATCGGTTTCTCAAGCAAGCAAAAACTCTTTTGGGAAGTACTTCTTAATTGTTAGACCAGAAATCCAGAATTTCACTACTCGTCAAATAAGAAATTTTTCTGGAAATCCGTTGCAAAAATGTCGTGGTAAACAAGTTATGTTTACAAATACTCCAAACTCACTACTCCAATATCATTCTCTGTCAATTAAAACAAAAAATTTGAAAATCGGGTAAAAATTACTCAAGTTATCGCGCGGTAACAAGAGAAAGCGTCTGTGTAGAATTTCTCCCATCTCGTTGTTCGAACATTATCCATCTGCAAACTCAGCCTCAAGATTTTCAATCTTCGTCGATTAAGACAAAATCTTTGAAAATCGGATAAGAATTATGGAAGTTATCGCGGTAACAAGTAAAAAAATCTCTTGAGAATTATTCCCATCTCATTATCCCAATATTGCCCATCTACGAACTTAACCTCATGATTTTCATTCTCCGTCGATTAAAACCAAAATTTTGCAAATCGGTAAAGAATTACTCGAGTTATCGAGTCCACAAGTGTACGGACGTTTTCTGTATTTAACGTTTTTTGCCAATGTAGAACATTTTCAAAATATCAAAGTGAACTTAGCGTTACGGACATTTAAGGGTATTTTCTTTCATAAGACCCTGACTTTCAGTCAAGGGAATAATGGATTTTATCGCATACGCGGTGTGATTCCCCGAAAAAATTATTCACCTAGGATATATAAACGAACATTACACTTCTGTAAATTGTCAAAGTGTCATTCGCATATCTTGTTGTCTCGTTTTCGCTTATGCTATAAAAAAGAATATGCACGTATGACAAGCCGTCTCGGCAAGCCTCGACCGCTTTGTCATACGTGCATAATATTTATTGGTGGTGATTTGCATATATATTTACATGCTTTTGTTTACCCTAGGGTCGAAAGTGGCTTATTACGCACCTAAGGAAAACAAGAAATTTGGTTTAGGTTTCAAAAGCATGTAAAAAAATCCATCACATAACTCGGGATAAAAGTTAAAAAGTCTCGTTCTCGTGTGTTTATTGACCTGCAAAATTCACACGAAAACTCTATTTTTTAACTTTTCATCCCTTGTTATGTGAATAGATATTACATTCCTAGGGTTCTGATAGAATTTTTATTTTGTAGATAGCAGTGTTTATATTCGTGAAAATGTTTTCACGAATTTTCTCAAGATTTTCACGAATTTCTCAAATTTTCGTGAATTTTTGCATAAAGTTTTTTGTGAAAATTTGAGAAAATCGCGAAAATTTGAGAAAGTTCGTGAAAGTCAGGTTTACTGAAACTGGACAATGTACAAATTTTACCACTGTAAAAAAGTCGGAAAATTTTCTAATATAAAATAGTATTCTATTTGACAGCTGTCACTCGAAACACTTTTGTTGGTGAAACACGCAAAGCAAACGTCAATTCTTCTTGGAAAATTGTCGTTAATTTGAAAATGTCTTGTTTAGGCGGAAACAATTTTTATGTCAATGAGTGTGTCCTTCCGCCGAAATGAATTAATTTTTTAGTGCTGTGTAGTGATAAGCTTTGAAACGCCATCATTAGTTGAAGCACCTTGCGGTCGTTTATTGTTGAAAATGGATTCTGGTGAAATTATATCATCGAAAATATTTAAAATAGCTTAGCCTCTTAACCTTAGCCTTAACATTTGCCTCTTAACCTTTTCGATATCAAAAGTTTTACTTCCTCAGTTTTACATTACGTCTTGCTAGTCAATAGCTCATCGTTGTCGATAACCGATAACCAGCGCTTTTAACGATGTTTTGGCGGCTCAGATGACAAAAAAATTTCCATTTTTTAATAGATTATTTAAACAAACGGCGAGGAAATTTCGAATAAACAAGGAAATAATTTGTAAACACCCAAATGCGAAGAAAGAATCGTCAAGGTTATGCTCGGGTTCTATTATCAATTTAATTTTCCAAGATCAAAGAGAAACTAATTATTACTTTTTGATCTTTTCACACAGAAAGTCCTTAATTCGACTATACATATTACGAATGGAAGAGAGAAGGCAAAAGAAAAAAAAAACTGTAACAAAATCCGGTAAAATCAAATATTGACAAACAAACTCATTTTGTATGAAAATCCCTTTCTATACCTTTTCCAATAAAACCGAATCAAAAAATAATATATTTCCTTCATTTCCATCATTAATAAACAAACTTATCTTTAATGATTTGCTTTTATAACTCCACTCTATCTATAACATCATTCATTAAACATGATGGAAAGTAGCATCGAGCAACTTTTTCTCCTTCCACACTGGTTACCGTATAGCTTCTATGAGATGATATGAAAGTAAATAACTTTTCTTTTAATACTTTTCTGGCTGACTCATCGAAAGCCCACCCATAATTAACCCTTAAATAAGTTTTTGTTTTTCGGTATGCTATGCTTTCTGTATTCCCTCTATAAAGAATGATTTTCCAAAGCTGGTGTGCGCGGCTGCTCTTCAGCTTATATGGGCTTACTGACGTAATTATGTCAAATTATAGAAAGATATAATTAATGCTTTATGTACAAAGGAAGGCCTTAAACAGCATGATTCCCAATTTGTATTAATTAGCCAGGAAGCTGTTGTGTATTTTATGGAATAACGATTCGTTAGGTACCATTTTTCGTAAATGCTTCGAAAAGATATAGCCATGTTTTAAAGGTCGTGACTGAGAGGGATGAGATGGAATTCATTATTTCCTAAATTGAGTTTGGAAACACACTAAATTTTCGTTTTATTTTAATCTCGAATGTGATGTACAATAAGTGGTTATACTGTCCCGTGAATTACAGCGTCTTCGACAATTTCAAATAAATGATAGTGATGTTCGTACAGCATCCTTAGACAGAACGTCAATGCAGCAGCACACGATTTTATTTCGTAGATGCTATTGGCAGGCCATTTCACCTGCAAATAGTCTTTGTAAAAGGAAAAATGCTATTGGCAGGCGCCTGCCAATAGCCTCCGTAAAAGGGAAAACACTATTCGCAGGCAAGTTCGCCTGCCAATAGCATTTTGTAAAGGGAGATGCTATTGGCAGGCGCCTGTCAATAGCATCTGTAGTAATAATTTGGCTATTGGCAGGCGCCTGCGAATAGTCACTACGATTTTATTACTTTTCTACGCTTTATGTCTAAAGTTAGGATTACTATATGAATGTTGTCATTTTCTCCCTTGAGTGTCTCGAATAGTTGTTCATGCTACACAACGTGCTACACAACATGTTACACAACAGCTGGAGACGAGCTCCGAGCGACGAAGCCGCGATATTTCAACACTAAATAAACAAACTGCTATTTCACAGTTCAGCGACAGAAAGTGAAGCCGATCGGTAAAAAATGTAATATGAAATTTACCAGTGCGACTCTAACATTTACCGGAAAATTTCAGTACACATTTTTTACCAGTCACTATGAGCAGTGAAACATAAAAGTTTACTTCGTTATAACACTGATACAACTGTGTCGAAAATCTATTGTGTCCCACAGATCAACTGTACTAACTTGACACTAAGACAATAGTGTACATACCACAGCAGAATCAAGTCTGGGATGCTGTTCAAATCGAAAAATTTCTTAATTTTGGATTTTTTGCTGTGAATCATAACAAAATTGAAGTTGTTGGTTTAATATCACGTTGCCATTGTTGTTGAGTGTGAAAAGATTGATATTTGACACTCGGATGAATAGCAATTTTTCCCTTCGATTTGACATATTGAATGTGCGAATGTCGCCCCAAACTGTTATTTAAATACACTTTGGGCTGAAGTCGGTGGAACGTATACGAGGTTGGGGTTGTGCAAAAAAAAATCAAACCATTAATGTGTGTGTGTTACGTTTATCTGATGTGCAGGATCTGTCTTTGGCATATAGCCGATAAAATGTTTTGTGGATGATGTAGGCATGTTTCGAAAATATTCCTTTATTCTCATTTTTGTCGAAAAATGCATTACGACATTGTGTATGGATAAATACAACGGAAACTGCTTTCAACAGACTACATACACAATCATATAAGTCAACACTGAGTCACGCTTGGCTTATTGAATGGATAACTTCACCCTAAAAGTTTCATTAAAAATCAAATCTATTGAGAATTTTCCATATTCCGTCGACTGGCAACAAACTATTTGCTTGCCAGACATTACATAATAGGAGAGTGTGATTGACATTACAAATATGATAGATTACGGATCACATTTATTGTGTATACAGTACTCGCAAAAATTGCCACAATTCCAGTTATTCAACTTGTCCACATTTAATGTTTCGTTCGATCGAAACATTTCAATTCGTACAACCATCCGAGACCGAATTAGAGACATTCTACATCTACCCCATCTTACCTTACCATAAATAATTGCCTTCACTCTTGTAAGTGACTATCGTCATATGATTAATTATGGAAACGGTATGGATGGTGTTAAGTTCATATTGTAAAATATTTTCTGAGGTTACTGGTTCACATCAGCAGCGATGGTATCTTATACACCGTTATATATCCTAATGTTAGATGTGAACATACAACGAGCGAAATCTTGATTAATTGATTTTTCAATTGTTCGTCGAACAGATGTACAGCGTAAAAGCGGAGGAAGTGAATGATTTTCAGTTATTACGTTTGGTATGGAAAATGCATGTGCTACAATGACAATATTTCTGTTGAGATTTCAATTTCAAAACATTCAGTGGAAAACTTAAGTATGCGGAGGAAGTGAATGGAGTGCAGAAAACAATTTTATTTTTTTTTGAAAAGTTATCTGAAATACTGAAATATATAAGTCGAAATAAAATCTCGAGAATCATCTTTTTAATATCTTTTCTCGAAAGCAATTTTGTACCGTTTTCCATAAATTTTAAAAAATAATTTCAGCTGTTCCAGCATAAAGTACAGCAAGATGTAAAAAAAACGTACCCCGAACAGAAAATAGAAGCAAAATTCCTGTCCACCACTATTAATAAAATACGAAGTGTCGTGTGTACATTTTCCTATCTTTTTAGTCGTTATTTCTCCCCCCTTCCCACCATAATAATTTTTGCCGATATAAAATAGTACAAGCGCGCGATGCTTTCACATTTATTGCACTTGCGATATTACTAAATTATCACGTTCACTTGACTTTGAATTATACGTCTCGTTCGTGTTATTGCATATCATATATGAAATGGGATGTTTTATGTTATATCTTCTTGCCAGGGCTTTGCAGAGATTCCGTGATATTAAAGAAAGGGAATAAATAACAAAGGGAAACTAAAAAAAATCCTCTCCTCTCTCTTTCTCCTGTGTTTCAGCTCCACTAGCGGTCATTAAATGTGAAAGATAGAATGTTACGGACGGACGCCAATACCATACCACCCGTACGAAGACGATAAGCCAGAAGTAAGATAATTCAACAATTATGGTGGAAGAATTAATAGGAAATCCTTGTTTCGAATTGCTGCAATTACACAGGGCAAAATACAAAGTTTGAAACAATTACGTAAGAAATGAGTTTAAACGCTCACGTCAATGAAGTAATGACACGTTTCCCGGTGGTATATTCAGTAAAATGATTATGTGACGACGAGACAATTATAAATATTCGACGTTAACTCGGCACTTGAAATGCACTTCAGAGGACGTTACTTTTATATGAAAAAAGGGAGCAAAGATCACGAGTTGTCATCTTAACTTTCCATGTATTTCTTCACTTATCGTGATTTTATCGCTTTCCTTGATCAGAATGTTCTAGTAGCCTTTCGGTCATGTCCGGAGCGATAGCGGAGGACTTGACGCAGTCTAACTTCCAAAACAAGAACGAAGAAATTTTTTTGAGACGCGGCAACTATATATAGGCGAGAATTTAAGTTTCTTTCCTTTGGCCTGTATCACCACAAATCCTATTCTATCTTATTCGCGCTTCAAATACGAGCAAAACGAGCTATCACTCGACTATGTAACTTTAAAATTGCCGGAGATACATCGTTTTGAAGTTGGTCATTTTGATAGAAAATGCACCAAATTAACGTTTTCCAAACAATCAAAATCTTTCAACTTACTCTGTATGTTTCTATCTATCTGTCTATCTGTCTATCTGTCTATCTATCGACGGTCGATCTCGGAAACTAGTCAGCCAATCTCCATGAAATTTTGCAGGAACCTCAGGGTGGGCATAAAAATGAAAATGTGATACGCCATTACCCCAGGAAAAAACAGAATTTTGTTTTATTGGCCTCGAAGTGGTTTCTGAGTGTGGTTTTCGAGGGTCGGGAACGCGTTTTCGGCTGTAGCTTGGCTGTATTGAAACCTACAGAGGCGTGCGACCCATCAAATGAAAGGTATTCGTAACATGATTCGAACAAAAAAATAATTAAAAAAATCGGGGCAGATTCGTTTGAGCTAGAGTGATTAGAGTGACCAAATTTTGAGCTACTCGAGCGTAGGATGAAAGAACTAATATTTTTTTGGGTTATGAGAGATAGAGAATTACTTTCTTTGGCAAAGTCTCAGAGTTTTACAAGTAGAACAGAGGGGCATATGTGAAAAATGTCGAAAGTTGGAAATGGGTGGGTCAATTATGTTTTTAGAGATATTTCTTGAATGGTGACAGATAGAGAGTTACTTTCTTCGGCAAAGTCTCAGAGTTTTACGAGTAGAACAGAGGGGCATATGTGAAAAATGTCGAAAGTTGGAAATGGGTGGGTCAATTAGGGTTTTAGAGATATTTCTTGAATGGTGGCAGATAGAGAATTACTTTCGTCAAATTTTCGAATTTCGTCGAATTTTCGAATTTCGTCAAATTTCGTCAAATTTTCGAATTTCGTCAAATTTTTGAATTTCGTCAAATTTCGTCAAATTTTGTCAAATTTTCGAATTTCGTCAAATTTTCGAATTTCGTCAAATTTCGTCAAATTTTCGAATTTCGTCAAATTTTCAAATTTAGTCAAATTTTCAAATTCGAATCTCGTCAAATTTTCAAATTTCGTCAAATTTTCAAATTTCGTCAAATTTTCGAATTTCGTCAAATTTCGTCAAATTTTCGAATTTCGTCAAATTTCGTCAAATTTTCGAATTTCGTCAAATTTTCGATTTTCGTAAAATTTTTGAATTAAAACTGAAAACTGTTATAAAAAGCAGTGTTGACTACACTTCTAAAACGACTGATATCCCAACAAAAATCTCTTCGAGAAAAGTGTGACGCAGTCTTTGAAATACAATTTCTAAAATGAATGATATCGCTAGAGTTGACGCTTTCAGCTTCGTTACGCAAAAATTAAATTTTTCACCCAATTAGTTCAAACAAGCTGGCTTAGGTTTTCTCATCATCTGCCAAATAATTTTTACAAAAAAAATTTGACTGGAAACAACCAAAATTTTTTGGTAAAAATTATTTGGCAGATGATGAGAAAAACTAAGCCAGCTTGTTTGAACTAAAATTGGGTGTAAAATTTAATTTTTGCGTAACGAAGCTGAAAGCGTCAACTCTAGCGATATCATTCATTTTAGAAATTGTATTTCAAAGACTGCGTCACACTTTTCTCGAAGAGATTTTTGTTGGGATATTAGTTTACATGACAAGAGATAAAAAGTTGAAAAGTCCAGTTTTCATATGAATTATGTTGATCGAGTCGAACCCGACCAAGTGACCGATTTTATTTTACTACAGTCCACATTCCCTCATTCCACATTCCACATTCTCTCACTAGTGAAAAGTATGAAGGCATTCTGTACACGTGCATAAATTGGATATCTCGTATCCAGAGGAGTAAAAGTATCCGAGCGCATCAGCCCTAGATACATTTACTCATCGTTAATTTGATATCTCGTATCACGATGTGTAAACGTACCTCGGGCTGACGCGCTCGGATACTTTTACTCGTCTGGATACGAGATATTAAATTACTTCACTGGTACAGTAATCTACTATTACATTCTGTGATTTCTCAAACCAATTCTTTTGTTATCCCTAGTAAGGTAATAAGCCATTTTCAACCCTACAATCTACATATTAGGCGACATCCGAGTTTTACACTAAAAGGTCTAGATGATGCGTTGGAAGTAAATTGATAAATCTATAAAAAAAAGTGGTCGATTTCATTGTCTGTGCGTGCGTCGTAGTTCTACAGTAAAGAAATTAGCGTAAAAAATTAGAAATTGGAACGCCAGTATTTGTGCGGAATACTACAACTAGGATAAAAATCATTCAAATTCATCACTGCTTCTTCGTCAGCAATGATAACTGAAATACCCCAGATACATTTTCAGTTCCGTATATCAATACCGAAAAGTTCCTTTTGCTTATAGAAATGTGTGCTTCTGATCTTAGTAACGAGAGAATAACAAAACTCATTTAAATAATAAAAAATTTGCCAATCAAACTCTATGACAGGTTGTCAAGAGTGTGGAAAGACAGTAGCTGGAAATGTAAAGCGAGTGATAGTGAATATATCTATATATGTATACACAGCAGCAATCACATCATGCCGTCAATAATGTTCACTGGAAAGAAGAAAATTTTGATATCGACTTTTGCATGGCACAAATTTTTTTTTTTTTTTGGTATCCGAATAGACTGAAATTATGCATATACATTATACATTAAAGATTTAATTTTAGATAAGTTTTCCAATATTTTCGTTGGAGTTACATGGTTAACATAAAAGAATGTTCCTCATCGGCATATTTTATAGACATACCAATTTCTCGTATATTATAATAGAGTGTCGTTGTTGTCAACAAAAGTGGGTTGACTGTAATACCATACAAAAAATGTAACGTTTTGCCACGGCTATGTAGAGATTGTATAGAACCTATTTTTCAAATAGATAATAAATTCATCATATTTTGTCATCGTGTTTCGAGGAATTTTATTGAACTCATCTCCATTGATATGACATGCGATTTTACCATACAATTTCGCATTTGGCAGCTAAAGAAAATTAACGTCAATCAAAGGAAATATATATACAAAACTTAGTGTCACGTAGCTTCACAGGTGTGAAAAATTATGTGACAGAAAAGAAGAGATGTAGACAGAGGCATTCGATTGATTCAATTAATTCTCCGAAGAGACATTTTATGTTGAACTACCTCTATCTAGAGACACTTTCGTTGTTGAATTTTCAATGTCTTGCTTAGGTTGGAAGCACACCAGCTATTTTGCGTTGATTGTTACATAATACCTTCTTACCTCAAATAAAATAATTTCGAGAATAGAAAACTAGGTCCCACTTTATGAGTGGATCAGATCCCTTGGCTGACGTTTAAACAATTTTTTCTTTTAATTTTTACACTCCATTCTCTGAATTTAGACCATGATAAAACATGGGCCCAAACACGCTGCAGTGCGTTTAATACGACTGTAAAAAAATACAATAAAGACGAAGGCAAAGGTTAGGAAATAATACCACTGTAAGTAGGCAAACATCCAAAAATAATTGGTATTTTTACCTCTCCTGCAAAATAGAACAATTAGGCATTGTACCTACTGATGAGCCAAGAGGTGGAACCTAGTAATATTAGTCTGTAAACAAACTTTGGAAAAAAATTCTACGTCGATTGGAAAGTATTCAAAGTATTTGAAATCGGTTTGTCATGGGCTACACGGAAAAGCTCTTTAGGAAATAAACTCGCAGAACATTAAATCGATTTTGTTCATCTGTAAACCAGACCTCATGAATTTGATTCGTCAATGAAGACAACAAAAATTTTGAAAATCTGTTCAGCACTACCCAAGTTATTGTCCCATCTAGAAGATAGACAAAAATTCATTTAGGAATAATTCCGAGATCATTAGTCCGATATTGTCCAGCTACGAACTTGACCGCAAAAATATTATTCCTTTTGTCGATTAAAACCAAAAGTTCTAAAACTGGTTCCGACATTTCAGATCATTAAGCCGATGTTGAACATCCTCATGAATTTTAATGATTAGTCGATTGAAACAAAATTTTTGAAAATCGGTTCAGAATTACTCAAATTATCGTGCCATCAAGCGTTAGAGACATTTTCATATTTTACTATCTTTGCTAACATTTCATACAAAATTTTACAAAATCGATCATAGAGACCGTAATGAACGTAAGACGTATTTTCCGAAGTAAGACCCTTGGACCTAACAGTTCAGGGAAAAATAAATTGCAAGTCGATCATAGTGACCGTAATGAACGTAAGGCGTATTTTTCGAAGTAAGACCCTTGATCTAACAGTTCAGGGAAAAATAAATTGCAAATAGTGCGTATGGACGCTTGAATTACCCTTTCCGAGTTCGTGTTGCGATATGGTAAATTGTCTCTAGGACGAACAATAGACGCGCCTCGTAGGGAAAATAGGTATAATTACTCTTAGGGCGAAACCGACAACGCAGTGAACTTTTAAAGAAAAATATGATGGACGTACCCCTGGTCATCAGAAGATTGGTAAAGTCTACAATGATAATGTCTACAATGATGAAGACATTACTGCCGGCCGTTTCTATTGCAAGTCTTTAACGGTTTATTAAAATTTTTTGTTTTCACTTTGTTTAGCTAGTCAAATTACTCTTCGTGAACAAATTGAATCATCTGCAATATGGATCGTTAATTTAACTCCATCTACAGTAAATTTCCTCCCCTTTCGAAAATTTGTCAATTTATCGATGCGATTGAATCAACGACGATATAATATAAAATGTAATCCGTCTTTGAAATCATATTTACTGAACTTACATGCGTGCGGTTCCGACGAATTTCAGATAGATTACCGATTGAGCGTATTTTTATTTCTTGCTAATATTCGAACAAAACCCATTTCAGCCATGTTCAAGAAAATTGTTGTCATGTACAACGCATGAAAAGTTATCAGAAGCCACAACGCTTAACGGTTAAGCCAGTATAAACAAGTCTTGAACTTACAAAGCGCACACATGTATTATATATTTACAAGAGCACCATCATCATCATCATGCATGACAATAAACTTTTGCGTGCTTTATAACCCCAAAAAGTTTTCGTCTCTATACACACACATCCATTTTCATGCATCATTAAATTTCCTCCAAAATAAACGCTTTTGTTGCTTTGAAACTCGCATATTTTCTAGATGAAATTGCCATTAATGTTTTAAAGCTTGAGATCCAGTAGAGTGTTGTAACATAACCATATATACACGAAAATTGTTAGTCAGCGACATTAGTCACTTTATATCCGATACACTGATGCCATAGATGTTTTACGAGCATAAGGTTGAGATTATTTGTATACTCTATGAGTCCTTGAATGTAGAAATTACGAAGAGTTTCTAATTATTTTAAGGGAATATGGCTGTGTTATATTGAGTACAGTTGTAGCATTACAGTGAGTCCTTTACAGCGATGGCAATAGATTAGTTATAACTGTATACAGATGAAATTTTTTTATTTAGTTAACAAAATTAAAATTTGTACAAGTAAAATATTTCGTTTAGATTTTTAGACGGCGGAAGCGTACCCAAGATTGATGCAACGTTTCCTCGTTGAATTGCTAAATGAAAAATTAATTGATCTCTTAAATGGTCGTATTTTTCCAGTTTTTTATCCTCTGCTTGTTTTGCAACATAGCAAATTCATCGTGACGCTCTATTGACATATGATTGAGCGAAAGTGTCTGAACAGGTGTAATCCCAGAGCAGAGGTTTGCCCCTCGTCCAAGGAACAAGACGAGACTGAGGTTTCTTGCCATCGAGTGCAGAACAACCAGGTGGTTCAAATGATTCGTGTCTAGGTTTTGTTTTCTACGTGACAGTCCATGTCTCGCAAATTCATCAACTTTCGTTCCACACACACATTTATGTGGTTGTAGAATAGGTAAACCTAAACGTAGTGCAAACAAAACTCTGAATTCGTCATTGCTCATGTGTGTTCCGAGTTGTGGAGCTGGAAGTGCTTGCAATCACGCACCTGCATCTTGGGAGGAATTGGCCAAAATTCGAGCCTGGTCCGGTTTTTCAACCAACGAACTTCGTATTTATGTCAATTAGCACGAATCATCGCTTTTGGCCCATCACGCACGATCAATTTTACGTTGATGTGATCGAGGTAATTTCGTTTTCCATTTTAATCCGATATTCAACACAGGTTACGAAAGCGCAGTATAATTGGCGCTCCCATCAACGCAAAACCGCTCGTGTGTTTTCGGCCTTAAGCGGTCAGTTAAACCAAAAATTATTTGATTACGAGGAGAAAATAAGAATTCCAACAAGAGCGAACGTTTTTTCCCGACGTTTTTTATGTGTACGTGGTGTGATTCATCGTTTTTACCGGTCGAGAAAATAAAAATCTCCTCCCCCGATTTGTCATCAGACAGATAGCATTTTGTATAGGCATTCTGAGTGGAAATAATTGTCTCCGCCGTCGAATATCTCTCAATTTATTTATGATTATGTGGTCGAAGGCTTAGCCCTCTAATGAAATGGTTTCTTGAACCTATACCTGGTCAGAAAACGTTCTTCAAATCCTGCATTTGTTAAATGGCGAAATATTGTTTTCCGAGAGAGAACCGTTTAACAGGCATTACCACCGCTTGAAGCTATTTTCCAGATAGACATTGAATATTGGATTTTCACAAGAACAAAACCATTACAGAATTTGTCATCAAAGTTAATCGACGGACCTAGAAGCTATAGGCTTAAATTAAGTGCTTATATCACGTACAAAAGTGTCTTAACGCGGGCTGATAAAAGATGTTCCGTATCATTTTTTCTTCTCCAGTACTTTATCCTAATTCCAATTTTATAATTTTTTCGATCCAACATGAAAAATCATTTTTTAATATTCGTTGGATTACATGGTGATTCAAAAAAAAAAAAAAGAATTGTAAGCCATCAACAGCTGTCTAATGTATTCAAAATTTGGCTTCAAGAATGAACGAAGCGGCAATTTCTCTCATCTATATACGGCTAATTCAAGGAAAACATTTCCTTTAATACACTGTTATGATTCGAAAAACGGAATATTTTGTGAGTGTGTGTGGGGGTAGGCATATAATATTCCGTATAGTTACGTACGGATTGAGCTTGTTTACAATGCCAAATTTATGCTTGATAGAGCGTCTACAAACATAATAAAAAATTTGAATATATTCAACATAATAATATTCAAAAGTGGATTTTAAAACGATAAACCAAAATATTATCACAAGTAGCTAACATGTATGGTAATTTGATTTTCTTGCCTGAAGTGCTCGAAGAAAATATTTTCCTTATCACAACATATAGGTACACATACCATTCTTATACCGTGTACATACTGTCGGTTCGGTGATATAAATATATTTTATATTAGCATTAGAGGTCGGGTGATTATGGGTTAGGAGCGAAGAGATATGGAATGTGTTTTTGTGTGCGGATCTATTGAATTGAGTTTTCCAAGCGATAAAATTTAAGTGTGCTACTTACAAGCTATTCCTTAAACCACATCGTCGAAAATATAATCGGATTTTCCTATTTATGCGGTAAAATAAGTGCTCAAAATATTTGCATGTTACGCATAAATTCAGAGGTTTTTTTTTAAAACGACTCTCATATGAGCTTTCATGTACACTTTGCATGTACATGAACGTACAATCTAACCCCATGTGTAACTACTACCGGTGGTGAGACGAAAGTTGAAAGATATCCATTTCATGGGCAGCAAGTTAAATTTAATAAAGGTTATGAAGTCATAATGTGCGATGTTCGTGTGAAACGATGTAAAGAGCGCGGTAAATAGGTGAAAATGTGCTCTACGTTTTAGTTTGTAAAATTTATGTTGGTTTTTATCCGAGGAAAAAAGCAGGTGAAGACAGAGAACCTCAAATTCTTTTAATGTTTTGCACGAAGACAATCCTCGGGCAGAATTCTTGACAAAATCTCTTTTCATTTTCTTGCAAACATTTTTGTACGTACAAAAGATATGATGCCATCACAAGATACGTAAAGATCATTGTCTGAACAAACAAAAGAATGTCAACAGTGTCATCGTTGATGCAGCAATTTGTAACATAACAAATTGTAAATTTAAATTGAGTGAAGCATGAGTAGCTGTAAATAATAGGCTGTGCCATCTGTGATCTTACTTTTAAATTTTCTCGTCGACATACTTTACGGACTAGCACTTCGAAGCGAAATTATGAATAATTACTACTAACGATTACATTGAAGCATTCTTGTAGTAGATGGACAAATCAGTAGGAATTTATCAAAACCAATAAGTCCAATTTCATTTTTCTTATAATTCACTAATTTCTTAAGCTTATAAAACAACGCCGATAAGTGGTGCTATAGATTTGAGAGATTACAAATTTTTTAGCGAATTATAAAAAAAATGAAATTGGACCTAGTCAATTTCGCAAAAACTTTGAACAGTCGGGATTCAAGCCGATTAAGATCCAAACGAATCATGGTTCAAATGAATCGTCATTCCTTTCTGATAATTTCGTGGAACATTTTTTTTCGCGAAGCACTCTTGTTGGGCTGTGATGGCTCTTAGAAAATCCTACTTCAAAAGGCGATAGAATTGTTAAAAGTTTCCTATGTGCAGAATAAGCACCAGCTGGTGTACGAACAAAAACACTTTGTATTGTAAACAATCCAAAGAAAACATACACACCGTGCATTTCTACGTTAACGTCATCTATGCGCGCACATAACGTATGATTGAAGTAAACAAATTATGTTCAGAATTTGTTTGATTGTTTATCATACAGTAAGCGTGTGTTAGTAGATCAGCTGGTGATATTCAGCTGGTGCTTATTCTGCACATAGGAAACTTTTAACAATTGTATTTGATTAACGTCAAATTGTGTACCTTTATGACGTTGAATAAGGTAAATACTGCCGACCAAACGTCGATATCCGGCCCACCAACCATGTCCACCGTCCAAAAAACAAATGGAGTCTATTTTTCTCAATGTATCTCACAGCCCATCTTTGGAAAATCGTTTCAGTTTTACGAGATAACAGCCAGTAAAGCTAAATTGACGCAGCCAGCAGATGTATCTTAGAAGAAACGAACCAAAACTCGAAAATTTAATCAATCTTTTGAAAATAGTAAATTGAGCTCAAGATTGTTTTTATTAGAAAAAAATCACGGCAAGAGTGTTTCGAAAGAAAAGGTATTCCACGAAATTCTCAGAATGGAACGCCAATTCATTTAAGCCATCGCTCGTTTGGATCGCTGTCGGCTTGAATCCCGATTCCATATAAGTAGGTTGTTCGAAGTTTTTTTTTAGCGAGTTGACTCTTAACTGGTTTCGGTTCTTTTAACTAGTCACAGGACGGACGGTAGAAAGACGAATTGCAAAACGAGCAAATACAAAGTTCAGCCTGTTGGCCTACGAACCACAATCTATGGTTTGATGAAATTAAGAGCGTGGTTCAATAAAGGCTCCCATTTCACTATGCCATTTGAATATTTAACGAATTTACATCGCTTGAATGTTTTAAACAATTTTATAAACGTTCAACTTATGTGTGTTTTAGAGTAATTTCCGGGGTGCGTGAAATGTAAATATCCTGCCGAACATTGAAATGCTCTTAGGATAGCTGTGGAATATAATTTCATTTCCACCTCAATACAAATATATAAGTCGTTTTAATAGGTTTTTCTTCGGGTGGTTTTTTTTATTCGTCGTCTTCCTTCGCTTGCTTTTTTTTGTCAAAATATTTGTTTTTCTGTTAATTCAACGTTACAACGTTCATAACAAAATTACCATAAATTTTCGAAAAGCCAACACACAATCAACCAACCATTCTGGCTTAAATAGTCAGCAAGTGAGTTTTCCTTTTTTTTTCATTCTTTTTCTAGTAAATGTTTGAACATTTGAACATTTGGTTTTGATAAGAAATTCCTTTTGTGTTATTGTAGTGGATGGGTAGCGTGCTCGGAGACTATAACAATTTTTTTTTTCGTTTCTTTGAAAAATGGGATTTCATTTAGGTGGTTTTTTCAGTTCGTTTGTATTTATAATAATGTGCTAAAAGTAGCATTAAAATGTATTACTATGTGGTGGCAGCAAAAAGTATACAACTTTAATGATTATAGTATCGTTAATAGAAACAAAAAACAAAAAATTATTTCAAAATGTATGTGACCACTGTGGCCTTTGAATCGTAATTTTATACCGCTCTACGGTTTATAATGTGCCGTAGACGACAGTTTAAATTTATAGGTGCCGATTGTTATTGCTGAAGGGATCGACGGCGTAGCGGTCAGTTTCTTGGCAGCTTTGACGTTAGATATATCCATACAATATACGATATAACAAACTGCGTTACCTCCAGTTGTACAAAAAAGTACTCCGTGTGAGAGACAAAATTGATTTTTTTCAATTTTTCCTTTGTTTATTTAACAGCTTGCTCTCTCATGGCTCTCTCATGGAGTGCTTTCTGTTAAGTGGAATGGACACTTAAAGGGAAAAAAAATCAAAAAAATCTCCGCGCTTATTTGATGGTCGATGAAATTTACAATAATGAAAACTAGTTTGTCTGGATCCGACTCTGCTATTGATTGTATAAGTGTAGTGCATTATTACAAGGAATGATTCAAATTTAATGTCTTATCTAAAACGGATGCGTCATCGATAGAAACAACAAAATAATAGTTGTCGATGTACCGAGGGCAGAAAAGGGGAAACTCCAACTGAGCGAAGTCCACGAACTGCTGCAGTTGGATTGGAATGTCCTATTTTCTTCAAGAAATGACAGTTTGGGTGAGAAAATGTCTGTTTTCTCAACTGTCAAAACAAGAGGTGATAAAATAGATTCCGCAACTTTTATAGGACGAAGCAGGAACCAATCAAAGTGAGCGGAAAAAATAAGGTTAATCGCACCAAATATATGAAATAGTTATTTGTTCAACGAGGGGAAAAAAGTTGGAAATTGTCTTTTGAGACGGTTGTTTGTGGACAGAGCGTAGCGAATTATTTCTCAAAACGCAGGCGAGAAAAAAACCATTCTCCCTCCGCTGAAACTTCGAAAGTCTTTGTTGTGAAAATAGTTGTGTTTAACATCGGGAAAAAAAGTTGGAAATTGCATTTTCTCGGGTGACTCGGGTATCTCGAAATACAATTTCCAAAATTTTCGTACGCTCGTTTAACAAATAACTAATGAATAGGCTCTGGCTAATATAATGATGAACAGGAAAATGTGTACAAAACAGGTGAGGTAAAAAATGAACTTTGCTGACAATATTTAGTTCGAAACGTGGTAGTAGTTCGGGGTAATTCGGTTTTTGTAACATTTTAAACTGGAAATATTTAACAGTAGATTGAAACACCCTTATCGCATTTTCACTAATTCGGAAGAAAATCATAGGACTCTAGTGATCCTAGCAATAACAATGGTTTGACAGGTGTCAAATTTGGATAATCAAAATGTTCGTTGCAATACAATGTCTAAAAATGAATTTTCAAACAATGGAAAATTGAATTATTTGACCAAAACCACTGAAAACACCAAAGATTTCAGAAAATCTACCGTCTAATCTAATATTTAAAGCAAGTATCACAAGCATTACCATTGATTAAAAAGCTTCTTTTTATTGTACTCGAAACCCTGCCGATGCAGAGTTAAGAGTCGTTAAATTTTCCTTTATCCATTCAAATCTTTTAATCCCCGGAAAAGCCTATATTTTGGTAACAATGCACTCCCTTTGTTTACATCTGGCCTTGGTGTAATACCAGATATAGTTTCCACGGGAAAAAGTCAAAAGTGGAACGGAAAGAGTAAGTTGGAAAAAATGTGGTAGAATCCATAGCGACGAAATGTTTATTGTAAATATTATTCTCAGTTCAACCTCGAGTTCAACAAAACGTTATATTCATAAGCCAAATTTCACGGAAATAAACTTTCCACTCTCAACAGCCCGGGAGCTCAAAGCCTCCCTAATAACAGGCAGAATTTTATTTGATTTAAAAATGCATATCTTAACAGCATATTTTCATAGATCCATTAAAAGTTGATTATGGAGCCGGCTACTAAGACTACTGTTCAATAAATAACGGTTGGTAAATTACTTTTGTTAATTTGGAGGGTCGGTTTATTATTCCCGATATGAATCCAAGGATTTTTTTTAATTAAAATTAATAAGCTCAATAATTGTTATTGTTTGTATTTTATGGTGTAAATGAAAACAGAAATGGGGAGGCGCGGAAAGAAAACGAAAAGTTCTTGGAATTTTTCATTTTTAGCCCCGTACGAAGTACTGGGGGCTTATAAGATTAATATGCCGTTTGTAACACGTCGAATTGGAAGCAGACAGTAAGGGCAAAGCATTTGGTTATGTTCATAGATGACGAATCGGCAATAAAAAAAATGTCCGTCCGTCCGTCCGTCTGTGACCCCTCTAGCTTGAGCAAATCACAACCTTTTTTCAAAATTCTTTTTTTCCCCGATTGGTATCGACAAAAGTAAGGTCAAGTTCGAAAATGGACATGGTAGGGTCGGCCCTTCCAGAGCTAGGGCCTTATAGGTGTTTTTCAGTCTTTCGACTATATCTACCGAAATACGCACGCAATAGCTGCTTGTGATATATCAAATGAAAGGTATTGACGAGTAGAACAAAGCTGCTGAACATCGTTTTTGGGTAGGATGCAACGCGGGCTTGTTGGGCGGGCTTGTTGGGAGGGCTCAGAGGTCGTTACTCGGCCCTAAGTGTTTTTTGCACATAAATCGAGTAAATCTCATCCGATTTTGCTAGATTTAGTTTTTTATGGAAGGTAATTGAATACCGAAAAGAACGTGGCGAAAAAAGTTTCAAATTTGGGCCCTTGGACTAAGGCCGCTACTCGGCCCTAAGTGTTTTTTGCACATAAATCGAGTAAATCTCATCCGATTTTGCTAGATTTAGTTTTTTATGGAAGGTAATTGAATACCGAAAAGAACGTGGCGAAAAAAGTTTCAAATTTGGGCCCTTGGACTAAGGCCGCTACTCGGCCCTAAGTGTTTTTTGCACATAAATCGAGTAAATCTCATCCGATTTTGCTAGATTTTGTTTCATTTGAGAGATAGTTGAATGCCGAATAGAATGATGGCAAAAAAAGTTTCAAATTTGCGTCCTTGGACTAAGGCCGCTACTCGGCCCTAAGTGTTTTTTGCACGTAAATCGAGTAAATATCATCCGATTTTGCTAGTTTTTGTTTCAGTTGAGAGATAATTGAATGCCGAAAAGAACGTGGGTAAAAAAGTTTCAAATTTGGGCCATTGGACTAAGGCCGCTACTCGGCCCTAAGTGTTTTTTGCACGTAAATCGAGTAAATATCATCCGATTTTGCTAGTTTTTGTTTCGTTTGAGAGATAACTGTATACCGAAAAGAACGTGGCGAAAAAAGTTTCAAATTTGGGCCCTTGCACTAAGGCCGCTACTCGGCCCTAAGTGTTTTTTGCACATAAATCGAGTAAATCTCTAGTTTTTGTTTCATTTGAGAGGTAATTGAATACCCAATGGAAAGTTGGCAAAAAATGTTTCTAAAATAATATCGTAAATTGTTGGTTTTATTTGAGAGGTACTTCGTACGGGCTTTCGTAATTGCGCTATGCGCAATTTTAAAAATGAGCACTTTCAGTAAATTTGACCATGCCCAACTTGACTTGCGTTTTGGTAACAGACGCATTAGAGGGTTGTAGACGTATTAGGGTTCCGGGGGTATTACGGCTACGGACGTATTATGGTTACGGACGAAATAGGATTACGGGTCGTACGGGGCTAAGTCGCAGCAAACGCTCCGACTGTTCTGATGCCTTGTTTTTTTTATTTTTGCCAATCTGATCTAATTAAAAATGAAAATGTGAAAGAATTTTGATGAAATTTTAATTATGTCTTATGGATTTTACGACACGCCAAAAAAAAACGCAGGAAAGAAAAATCGACATCGAGTTGAGAAGTATAGAAATAACACACAGGGGGTTGGCGAGAGTAATCCGAATAAAATTAATGTTTACCGGATAAAAAGCATGGGAAATTTTTTTTTTCGTTTTTCGGATAAAAGCTGCTCTTAACATGGACCTAATTTCATCCAAAGTCACATTCCATATTAATTGTTTTGAACCCAAACATTTTTCTTTATGTTCAAGTAATCTTTTTTAACTTGACTCGTAGGTATACCCGTAACAAACAAAACGAAACGCAAACAAATCTAATCCGAAAGCAACAAGACATATCCCGTCCTTCGGCTAAAAGTATCCTCAACGCATCGAAGGGTAATCTTTTAATTATCTTTGATGGAAGATTGATCCTTTTGATATATATATACATTTTTAGTCTTAGCTCGTTACCCTTATCGAAAAGGATATCCAGAGATTTTTTTATTTCTTCTGTATTTTGTATTATACATTTTCCCCATATATCCCTCTCGGAATCATTGAATTAATTTTGAAAGTCAACTTTTTACGTTTCGGTGTGTTTGTGAACGTATACGTGCTATATATTGGTTATGGTTCGTATTTTTAAGAAATTAAATGAAACCGGCGATTTAAAATTGGTTTGTTGAAAATTTGTTGAGAAGCATTTCTGTAATTGGATTTTCAAAGAGAAGTATTTTCCATTGAAAATTTGCCTTTGATATTTTACGTACACACCGGCCGTCAATGTCGGAGTGTTTTTTTTTCTCGATGATTTTATGTTCACGATTTGTTTTGTTTGTTGACGGGAGGATTGAATAATTTACGAATGTTTTAAACAAAATGCAGCAGCCAGCAGTGATTAATTATAAAATTTTTATTTTCTTTTGCTTTCTATCAAATAAAAATTGATTTTTTTTTCGGATGGATAGGAATGAGTAAACGACTCTCGTCGGGTACATTTACGAAATTAATTTAAACCAACCCAATGTAATAACTCCTAAACCGCTCGCATTACTTTTACATCAAGACAAAACCGTCTTCTAAAAATACGAACCATAATTTACCTTTACTTTCATCGAAAGCCCCATGTACACTGTGTGTACATACACATCGTAATATATTTTCAAAAATTGAAAATTTATTAAAACAAAAAAAAATTAAATTCGAACAGCACACATGTTCCCTTGGAATGAACTGAAGTGATTTTTAGCCCCGTACGAAGTACTGGGGGCTTATAAGATTAATATGCCGTTTGTAACACGTCGAATTGGAAGCAGACAGTAAGGGCAAAGCATTTGGTTATGTTAATAGATGACGAATCCGCAATAAAAAAAATGTCCGTCCGTCCGTCCGTCTGTGACCCCTCTAGCTTGAACAAATCACAACCTTTTTTCAAAATTCTTTTTTTTCCCGATTGGTATCGACAAAAGTAAGGTCAAGTTCGAAAATGGGCATGGTAGGGTCGGCCCTTCCAGAGCTAGGGCCCTATAGGTGTTTTTCAGTCTTTCGACGATATCTACCGAAATACGCACGCAATAGCTGCTTGTGATATATCAAATGAAAGGTATTGACGAGTAGAACAAAGTTGCTGAACATTGGTTTTGGGTAAGATGCAACGTGGGCTTGTTGGGAGGGCTCAAAGGTCGTTACTTGGCTTTAAGTGTTTTTTGCACATAAATCGAGTAAATCTCATCCGATTTTGCTAGATTTAGTTTTTTATGGAAGGGAATTGAATATCGAAAATAACGTGGCAAAAAAAGTTTCAAATTTGGGCCCTTGGACTAAGGCCGCTACTCGGCCCTAAGTGTTTTTTGCACATAAATCGAGTAAATCTCATCCGATTTTGCTAGTTTTTGTTTCGTTTGAGAGATAATTGAATATCGAAAAGAACGTGGCGAAAAAAGTTTCAAATTTGGGCCCTTGGACTAAGGCCGCTACTCGGCCCTAAGTGTTTTTTGCACACAAATCGAGTAAATCTCATCCGATTTTGCTAGATTTAGTTTTTTATGGAAGGTAATTGAATACCGAAAAGAACGTGGCAAAAAAAGTTTCAAATTTGGGCCCTTGGACTAAGGCCGCTACTCGGCCCTAAGTGTTTTTTGCACATAAATCGAGTAAATCTCATCCGATTTTGCTAGTTTTTGTTTCATTTGAGAGATAATTGAATACCTAATAGAAAGTTGGCAAAAAATGTTGGGTTTCTAAAATAATGTCGTAAATTGTTGGTTTTATTTGAGAGGTACTTCGTACGGGCTTTCGTAATTGCGCTATGCGCAATTTTAAAAATGAACACTTTCAGTAAATTTGACCATGCCCAACTTGACTTGCATTCTGGTAACAGACGCATTAGAGGGTCCTATTAGGGTTCAGGGCGTATTACGGCTACGGACGTATTATGGTTACGGACGAAATAGGATTACGGGTCGTACGGGGCTAAGTCGCAGCAAACGCTCCGACTGTTCTGATGCCTTGTTTTAATATGAAATTTTTGAATGAAACAGAAAAAAAAATTGGAAAAAGAAACCAATTATTATGTCACACATGTTGCCTTCGGTTTTAATAATTAGATTCACTGTTTTAACCCTAACTGCAAGTGGATGCTTATGAGTTGAATTTATTTCAATTTATTTATTCGCTTTATTGAATAAAGCTTGCATCCAATATGGGTGTGGTTTCATTTAATTTGATTTTTTTTTGTTGTGCTCGTAAGCAGAAATTGTAAAAAGTGTATGTAGAGAACTGGATATTATCAAATTGTTCTTATTTACCACCGTGGCAGTAATATCGAACAACTAGAAAAATTATGTAAATTGAAATTACTTTTTCCATGTTCTAGTATTGGGCGAATTTTCTGTCTGAACATTCGTCGTAAGTAAGCTCAAGTTAGTAAGTTAGTAAGTAAGCTCCCACTGCATCTTCTCTTCACGCTTTGCTTATAAGTCTGAATGCTATTTATGCATGACAATGTTGTGATGACTTTTCGTTCTTCAGTAAAACTGGAAGTGACTGGTTTACTTTAAACTTCACTTTATGTCGTTTAAAAACGATCCTTTGATCTCTACTCCCTGCCTTAACTACTTCTCTCAGAAATTTCCCTGTTTTGAGTAAGAATTTGTAAATGCTATCATTTTGTAGCACCCGAAGGTACGAAACCTGAATTGTTGTAATGTGGACAATCCCTAAGGACCGATCTATTCTGTGGAGATGATTTTTAAGATCTGACCTGACTGATTAAGATGTAATTAAAACTATTCTTATTCTCCTGTTGCAACGACTTCCCACGCTTTTTACGGACAGCTCAACCATTTAACTCATACTTCTTTGTTAAAATTTATGTGAACGTTTAAATTTTCATAAAAACAATGAAAGCTTTAACGTAAGAAATAGTTCTTACCACAAAGCTCCACCTATTAATAAAAATCGTAACTACTCGATACGATCATACAGACTTGACATTGTTATACAGACACATTTCAATTTTATTAACGCCTGTACGCATGCTTACATTTACCGGTTAAAAGTGTATAGTATGAGGCGCGCTTCACTTATGTTATGTTTCTATGATATGCATTATAGTCAAGCAGTGTTATACGAATTTGACTTTGGTTACGTTAAATTTATTTTTTCTGAAATCTTCATTAACAATTCGTGTATGAGGTTGAGGATAGTAAAAATATTAAGGTTATTCACAGTTGTGAACTTATACTCTAGTATATCCAGTAAATTTGGGCATAAATCGTATAATGACAACTGTCAAATGAAAAATAATGAAATTTCGTTTCGACGGATTATAGTCAAACAAAATTTCAGTGTTTAGCGCATGTTTTTAAGACAGAGAAATGATAAGCACGGCGCCTCACGGCTGGAATAGAACACGCCTGACTGTTTTTTTCTTAGAACGGTTAAACTGTCAAACTTTTTTACATTTGTATGTAAAATTTTGACAGTTTGGTTTTAATAACGATATATCTTGTTTTCGTTAACGACATTTATAGCTTGACTATATGATTGATGTTTCGGTCGCATCGTCTTCAAATTTTTCGGGAAAAAACAGTCAGACGTGTTCTATCTCTATGTGAGGGGCCGCGCTTATCATTTCTCTGTTTTGAGAGCATAGTAAAGTAATTAGTTTTTCAATCGGACCAACATCGGCCGAGCGATAAGACTTTCGAAATAGTTATCAGTTCAACAAAGCTGGAAATTGCATTTGGGGGTGCTGTCATAAGTGATCAAGGAAAATTCAATTACCAACAAAGGCGCCCGAAGTTTGAGGGGAGGGGAGGTAATTCAAACTTATTTGCAAGTAACATTTGTCATTCAAGCTCTTAAATTTATTTCTGATAGACCAATTATAAATTCAATTGTGAATGATGAATGCCAAAAAATACATCTAAAAACTCAGTGAAACGCCAAAATGCCCTCATCACACGAAATACAAAAATATCAAATGCATAATTTCACCCTATTCTTAACCCTTTTCCATAATAATAAAAAAAAAATTATTTATAATATTTTCACCAAACTCCGTATTACATTTCCATTGTTTTAAACGAAAAAAACAAAACAACACACAGAGAGAGAAAAAAATTATAAGAAGATGTGTAAAATATAGGAAATGAAAACCATTTTAGCATTCACACAATTTGAGTTTTGAACGAGGTTCTGAAGTCAAAACCCCTTTAGGCATGGAAAAAAAAAAACATTTTTTCCCTATTCATGAGAATATTATTATTTTCGTGTACAATGCACACACACACTATATTATTGGGGGGTGCGGTAGAAGTGTTTTTCCATATCACACAAATAAGGATATATGCGAAAAATATCTGAAGGGGGTGACTCGCGTGCCATTATAGTCAAAACATGAACACATTCGGAATATTTATTTTACACTTTTCTAGAAGAGATGTAATAGCACTGAAAACTGTACGGATGCTTTATGTATATAATGAACCAACAACGTGCATATTTATATGTAGCACTAAAGTAATAGGAACGGGATGAATGTGTTACGTGTAAATATAAATCCACATAGAATGCAGGTTTTAATCAATTTGGTTAGTATCAAGAGCATCACGTATAATATATGTTATTGTGAAGGTCTGATATGCATGCATGATGGGATATTTATGTCGAGTTTGGATGTTGATTGTATCTGAAAATGGTGATTATTATGACGAAACGAACACTAGAAAAGTAAAAAAAAAATTATTCAGGGAAGACTGTCTATTTGTGTCAAAAGAAATTCATTGTGACGTTGGAGGGGTAGCTTAATACAGAAAAAAAATTATTATGTTGGTTGAAATGTCTCTGCTAATTTTGATAGCGTAACTAAAACGTTGGAATTATGTTACTGGTTGAGTATAGAAGAGATAATTTTTTATTTTGTCATCTGATTAGTTATTGATTCGTTATTTAACGAGTAAAAAAGAATTCAAATTTCCATGACAAAAGAAAATTGAATATTCAGAATTGAACCAATTAAACTGGCAAAGGCTTCATATAGCCATTGTTCCGTGACTTATCACCATAGTAACTAACGATTGTATATGAGTCTCAGTGTTTAGGTTGATGAATTGTTATCTTTGATGGAAATGAGCAACTATCTATGAAACTTTAGCAAATTAGCGAACAGGATCACTGAGCTGAAATTAATTTTTGTCGAAGAATTTTCTCTAGTTAGTCAATTGGTACAGGCTATTGGAACCCGGACGCAATCAGTCTTACATATACTATTTGCCTAACATATACTATTTGCACTCAATTATTGAAATACTCAATTGTTAGGTACAACGAAGATTCAAATTGCTTCTGCCGAAACGTCCAATTGTTACGTCAGTGATCAGTTTGTTCAAGTCTCCAGAATCAAGTCTCTGTTGTCGAAACACCCAATTTTAATTCAAAATTGTACAAGGAAGATTAAAGTATCAGAAGTATGAAACTCCCAATTTTTAGGCCAGTTTCAACAAGGAAAAATTATTGCAAGGCTGGATGGGTGCAAGTAGTGTCTTTGAGGTTATTTGGGTGGCGGGACATTTCCACACCGTCAATATCGTCAGGAACGATATTATCGTTTTTTCTGACGATACTATCGTCTAAAAAACGATACTATCGTCTAAAAAACGATACTATCGTCTAAAAAACGATAATATCGTTTTTAGACGATAGTATCGTCCAAAAAAACGATAATATCGTTTTTTGGACGATAGTATCGTCTCAAAATCGATATTATCGTTTTTTAGACGATACTATCGTCCAAAAAAACGATATTATCGCCCAAAAAATTTTCATCCAGGACGATAATATCGTCTAAATTGAAAAATTCTAAAATATTGTCTGGACGATAGTATCGTTTTCTTGTCGATATTATCGTTCAAAAAACGATATTATCGTTTTCTGGACGATATTACCGTTCTAGAAAATCTAATGGATATTTTCGTTTTCTGTACGATAATATCGTCCAAAACGATAATATCGTCCTGGGCGATATTATCGTTTTCTTAAACGATAATATCGTCCAGGACGATACTATCGTTTAAAAAAACGATAATATCGCCCAGGACGATATTATCGTTTAGTTTTGGGTGGTAATATTGTCCAGGACTCAATTTTACTCAGAGGTGCAGCAAGAACCGAATTCTCTTCCAAAATATCGAAAAACAATTGTCAGAGGAAATCACCTACACATCAGTGTTTAAAAAAGGCGTTTAGTTCGTCCCTAAATAATTCATCTTTTAACGAAATGAATACCAACTTAGATTGTACATAAAAAGCGTTTTAACACGCCGAGCGATCCGGCCCATTGCCCCGGAGCGAAGCGGAGGGCCGCAATGCGAGCCGGGCGCCGGAACGGTGTCGGAACTTAGGAGTTAATTTTTTTTTTCTCGCATCGTCTCATAATTAGTCTGTGTAATTTTTCTATTATAAAATTTAAATTTACGGAACCAAATGAACCAATTTTTAATATATATTTGCCGTCTATAAAAAGGTGTTTATCTACAAGATTTTGTGTTTCGTCTTCAACAACCATCCAGAACGATAATATCGCCCAGGACGATATTATCGTCTAGAATTTTTATTTTAAATAAATTAAAAACGATATTATCGTCCTGGACGATATTATCGTCTCAAATTTAAAAAAATTAATAAATTAAAAACGATATTATCGTCCCAAAAATTATCGACCAGGACGATAATATCGTCCAAAATAACGATAAATTTGTTCAGAAAATGAAAATAACGATAATATCGTCCAGCGGATATTTTCATCAAGGACGATATTATCGTCAAAAAAACGATATTATCGTTTTTTGAACGATAATATCGTTTTTTAGACGATAGTATCATCAAAAAAACGATAGTATCGTCCAAAAAAACGATATTATCGTCTTTTTAAACGATAATATCGTCAAGAAAACGATAATATTATCCTGAAAATATTTTAAAATTTATAATTTTAGACGATATTATCGTCCTGGATGAAATTTTTTTGGACGATAATATCGTTTTTTAGACGATAGTATCGTCTAAAAACCGATAATATCGTTCCTGACGATATTGACCGTGTAGTTATGTCGCCTCATCGTTATTTGCACCCTGTAGCAAATATTATTTTGTAGACTATCTAGACTTCGTCCAGCCTGTGGACGACTTGCCCTTCGGCGGTTCGGAGAAGAAACGATAACAAAACCTTCATGTAATGACTTCCCTTTGACATGTTTCTTAAACCTTCCTCTTAACATCTAAAATCAAAGTAATTTTCTCTACCTCCTAATTGTAAGAGAATTCGATAAGTGACGAACGAGACCTTACATTTCCATTGTATGAGTGACCACTGATGTCAATTATAAATCGTTTATTGCATGTAATTGATGATCCAATTGGAACTAATTGTATTTTTCGTACAAATTAAATAAATAATTATGCACGACCCATCTACAAGTCAGTATACGCTATTTTCTGTCGACAAAGTCGTACTGTCGTACATATTAAGCACCTGTTAATTGACAATATAACGTATTAATTAACCATTAAAGACGGATTTATATACTGGCTTTATGTGATGGCAAACTAAAGTAATAATTATCCTCGAATCCGATATATTCCTTATTTATAATGCAAACATTGCACTATTGCATGCAGACGCATTTATCCTCTCGGTTTATGTTTGAGTCGTAATTTATTACGAAAATTTGAATGAGTATTGTGTGCGCAATATGGATTCGGTGGATATGCGATTGTGCATTACTCCCCATAATTAATGTGTATGCTTGACGCAAATGTAAATAGAGAGACAAGTGCATAAGGTTGCGTAGACGAAAATTAAACTCCATAAATGTGTACACACTCGCCAAACATTATTATTATAAATGCTTATGGATGCAACTAATAAAAGTGGTTCTGCAGTTGTAAGTGTTGGTTCGGTACACATTTACATACAACATTGTGAAACCTCAAAATAATGTGTGTCAGCCACGGCGCTAATGGATGATTAATTATTGACATCTCGACAATTAATAATTCATAAATTAAGTGACATCTACGTTGTGGAATATACAATTAATAAATTGGACATTGTCATAATTTACACGTACGTGTGGATACGTATCATACGTATGCTTGCCGTGCTGGTATACGTACACAATGTATAGTATAATATTGTCGTTATATTGTCGTATCAACCATTGACCTCATAATTATACACAAAAAGAATTCATATCGGTTATGCTACCCCACAAAGTTATCGCAATGGTTTCGAATCCAGGATATTATTTGAACTTATGATATGATACTATTCACATAAATCTGACCGTTCATATGCCATAGGTGATGAATGTGCGGCGGGGTCTATATTTGGCTCCATATTATGTCATTCTCTTTCGGCTTTTAATTATTCAAAAGTTAATTACGTTTACCGCCGCCGTATTTATAGTGGTTATATTTTCATACAATTGTGTGCTTTCGATTCCATTTACAGATATCATATTGGTATTTTCTATTATATCGGCATTCAGGTGTAATTTGACACATACATGACACATTGATAAAAATGTTTGAAATATTGATAACTTTGTAAAGTTGAAGCATTTATTGGATTTTAATTAATATTTCTAATTTTATTTACCGTTAACATTGATTGAATTTGTTATTGGGTAAGGCCTTATCCAGATACTGGATCTGATCAGATTGTATCTTAAACTAAAAAACAAAACAAAAAAAACCGAATTCGTTTGGAACACATTTTCGATTTACAAACTAGGCCACATTTTGATATTTCTGTAACAGATTTGATTTCCCATAGTGTTCATGCTACCATGTAAAGATTATCTATGAACAACTGCATTGCAATTAGGAAACTGCAGCAAGTCACAAACAGTCAAATGATTAATCGATCGATATTGCAACAATTTTGTAACGGTTTATTGCAGCAACAGTCGCACTGACGATTTCCATATTACCGTTTCCTTCATATAGTTGAAATATCTTTTTTATTTTATCAGAGACAATTTTTCACTGAAGACTTTAAATTGTTTGAGAGAAGCATAGTTTTCGTAAGATGAGGAAAAAACCACTTTTGAGACAATAATATCATATTGTCAATATGTACCTAAATTGGTGTCGAAGACGAAATTGTGATATTTCAGAGCTTTGAAAAATTTATGTAGAAATGGAAGTATTTTTGAGCATAACAAGGCCTACCCGTTCACATCAATTCATTAAATTACGAAGTTCCGAGTCTTCAGTTTTGATACAAACCAAATACTATGTCGCCATCTCGTTTCATTCGAATGAAACGCTTGTGATTATTCTTAATATCATTGTGGTTATCCTTAATGACAATAGAAATTCGAACATCGTAGTCGGCCACCATAGGTTTGTATGAATTGTCAAATTTGATCCATAGAAACATAACCTCAAAAATATTTGTGTGTAAATCTCGTAGGCGACGTTGCCATATCTGTATGAAACATCACGTAGGCGATGTTGCTATGGATCAAATCATCGTGGTTCGGGTTGTCAAAGTTCGTGTTTACGGCTATTTGGAACAAACCTATACAAATATTGTGAAAACAAAATGTCCGTTGTGTTAGAAAAATTGTGTTTTAATTAATTTCATCAAAATAAACCTAATTTCGAAGAAGTGAGACCAAGTTTTCAGTATAAATAGTTTAATGATTCGTTTAAACATAGTGTACCTATCGTGAAATTTTGTTTTGCCTTGCAGAAGGAAATTAATGTGAAAAATCATTGTCGAAATCAAGTAATTTATTAAATGTGAAGCCGAATTCGTATTAATTAAGGTCCATTAAATATTCATGACGTGAGCTCATGCCTTGAAAACTTTAAAACACCATCGATTATTCGATCGAATTCGAAGTGGTAAAATTTTTATTTTGAACTTATAGAAAAAGTAGGAATTCTTTTTGCATCATGTCTTATTATATTAATTTTATTGTCATATTATATATGAAATTTCTGATGTAACAGAGATTATGATCGTGAAGTGAACGTTTTTTTTTCTTCAGAATATATCCACTTGATGACTGCTTGTATAGAGTGTTCCATTTCGGAGATGGTTCAAGTTTGTCCCACGGCATCTTCATATAAAAAATACCGAAAGTGAACACGTAACTCCTTTTTTGTATGATGTCCCACGGCATAAAAGTGAACTATATCCGAAATGGAACGCCCTATTGAATGTAGGCAAAAGCGACAATATAATTACTTTACCCACTGCGCCACCCGAAAGTGAGTCATTACTACATTGACATGAGCGGTGAAGTACCTTACGTCATTGTTTAGAATTTTCCATTTTGCAATGTGTGGTTGGGCAAATGTCCGTGACGTGGAGCCAAGGACTAAAATAGTATTTTTCGTTGCGAATGATGAAAAGTGAAATTTTTCAGGACTAGTCGTTTTGCTTTCATAACGAGTTACGAACTACTTTTTCTTGCGCCTGACGACCATAATGAGACGAAACCCAAATTTAAATAGAAATAAAAATCACTCTACGGAAATAAAAATGGCCGTCATGTACAAATCAATGTTGCACAGAAACCAAATAATCGTAAACGACGCATGGACTTTCTAGTTCAATTTTGAGTGTCGACTCAAGGCTACGTAAAATAATTTAGTGTTGCAAAAAAAGCAAAATGAGCGGATCCGAGACCGAAGACGACTTTTTCGATATTGAGACGGAGGCTGAGATAGTAATTCGGAACCTTTTACCTAAAAAATCAGCACCAATTTACGAAAAAGCGTACAAAAATTTTAAAGACTGGTGTCTGTCGAATAACACACCGTCTGTGGTCGATGAAAAGACGATTCTGGTGTATTTTTCGAAGAAATTGGGAGCGTTAAAATCGTCCACTGCATGGTCAACGTGCTTGAACATTCCTGTGTCACCGAAACGGAACAGTAACCTGGAAATCAAAGTACTGAGCAACTACACGATAAATATTTACCAAAAGTAATTTGCAAGAATAAACGTTGAAATGACTTTGAAATTCTAAGAATCATCTTTTGCGTCCGAAAAAGTTACTTTTATGGACGCAATCAACGGCCGTAAAAGTTACTTTTTCGGACGCGGTCATCTTGATGTGAGCAGTACCGAAAAAACGCACATTTCATCATTAGAGTGAGTGACGAAAAGCGTCGACTTATGATCGTCAGGCGCAAAAATGTTTTTTAGGCACTGGATGTGTAGATTCACATCGTGTGCCTAAAAAGGCATTTGTGATCGAGTTGTCTACAACGTTTTTCGCAATAAAGGCAACGGAAAGTCCTACTTTTCGGCACTTGTTGCGAAGAATTATTTTACAAACGAAAAAGGGGAAAAGGTGATTTTAGGTACTTGTTGTCTGTGTACAAAATCATTATCTGTGTGTTCAAAAGAGAGTAAAACACTTTTCGTTCGTGTACAAAATATTCTTCTTCATTTCTTTGTACGAAATGGACCTTTTTCGTACAAAATAGACTTTTGCGTTCAAAATAAAATGAATCTCATGGTCTATATTATCGGATGTTTGGATATTTCATTTGTAAAAAATATTTTATTTTTTTCAAAATTAGGATTGCGTTTTAAATAAAATCCTTTTTCCAGGAAAACCATTACGCTCTGCCATAAATACACGTATATAGCTCTGCCGGAACTACACATACGCGATGATCCGATTGTAATCCAGTTTAAATATTTTCCATTATTTAATATTTTCCTCGCTCAATCGATTCTTTAAAAGCCGATAAATCACAATTCAATTTAATAAAAAAAAATTTATTCGCATCGCCCATGGGATATTAAATATTGACTCAGTTTAAGACGGATTTTTCAAATGTATTAACGGCATACAATACAAATATTTGTTCATGTTATTAAAAAAAAAATCGTTCAAAATTTTCTGCCATGATGAATGAACGGAAATGTATACATAAGGAAATGCCGTCTAATCTACAAACGGGCAATTTTATCAACGGCTCGCCCAATTCACACCAAAATCTAAAATTCAAAAATTAAAACAACAAAACGTGTATCGCACATATACTCGGGATCAGATTTTATGGTAAAACGGATTATGAACTTCAATGATTTATGTAGTGGCGTCGATTTAAATAACCTTTGCTCTTGAGACCATTTTATTAAAAAATAAAAATAAAAAACTAAATTTATTCGAAGTTCTTTTTTCCCAATAACCATCTATTGAATCACCCCATACTCTCTCTCTCTGTTAATACGGCATGTATTTTGAGATATTAAGCGCCCTATAAGGGTATTAAATTCAAACAGATTTTGCTAATAGTCTATTATATTGGAAATAAAAGTACAAATGCATGTTACCAAGGGATCAGAGCAACGATCAGGGAGAATGTTTTGATGAACGCATGCATAATGCACAAAACACATTGCAACGGATATAAAAACGAGTAACATGTACAACGGCGCACGAAACTCGGATTGACAAAAAAAAAAGTTTTATTACTTAAATTAGGGGTTGCAGGGTGTTTTTGTACTATAAATATTTGGTGGTTTAGTTACACATTCGGGATGTGTTTGATTTAATAATACGTAACTCTAACTAATGTTGTCTAAATTGGAAGAACGGTTATTTATTGCATTCGTAAAGAATATAAAAAAGAGAATGTATAGACCGGTGAACATGAGACACTGAATTGTGTTTACGCTCGAAAAAATAGATAGAATTTACTGTGCCAACGCAAAATGGGGAAGTCGAGAAATGCGACCCACGGAGGCTATATCACACTGTACAAGACATAAATTGACGGAAAATATATTGCGAATCTGTCAAAACTTACCAGTCTGATCCTTACTTAGTTTAATTCTTAGTTTAATGATGGAGCAAATAAATATGAACTTTAAAATCTTTTGGGCTTACCGAGAACTCGTAGATTATTGGATGTATGATCTGAGTTAAATTCATGATGAGGCGACATAACTACACGGTCAATATCGTCAGTAACGATATTATCGTTTTTTAGACGATAGTATCGTCTAAAAAACGATAGTATCGTTTTTTGGACGATAGTATCGTTTTTTAGACGATAGTATCGTTTTTTAGACGATATTATCGTCCAAAAAAATTTCATCCAGGACGATAATATCGTCTAAAATTATAAATTTTAAAATATTTTCAGGACGATATTATCGTTTTCTTGACGATATTATCGTTTAAAAAAACGATAATATCGTTTTTAAACGATAATATCGTTTTTTTGGACGATACTATCGTTTCTTTGATACTTTTTTGACGATAATATCGTCCTGGATGAAAATATCCGCTGGACGATATTATCGTTATTTTCTTTTTCTGAACAATTTTATCGTTATTTTGGACGATATTATCGTCCTGGGCGATAATTTTTGGGACGATAATATCGTTTTTAATTAATTTATTTTTTTAAATTTGAGACGATAATATCGTTCAGGACGATAATATCGTTTTTAATATATTTAAAATAAAAATTCTAGACGATAATATCGTCCTGGGCGATATTATCGTTCTGGATGGTTGTTGAAGACGAAACACAAAATCTTGTAGATAAACACCTTTTTATAGACGGCAAATATATATTAAAAATTGGTTCATTTGGTTTTTTAAACACTGATGTGTAGGTGATTTCCTCTGACAATTGTTTTTCGATATTTTGGAGGAGAATTCGGTTCTTGCTGCACATCTGAGTAAAATTGAGTCCTGGACAATATTACCACCCAAAACTAAACGATAATATCGTCCTGGGCGATATTATCGTTTTTTAAACGATAGTATCGTCCTGGACGATATTATCGTTTAAGAAAACGATAATATCGCCCAGGACGATATTATCGTTTTGGACGATATTATCGTACAGAAAACGAAAATATCCATTAGATTTTCTAGAACGGTAATATCGTCCAGAAAACGATAATATCGTACTGAAAATATTTTAAAATTTATAATTTTAGACGATATTATCGTTCTGGATGAAAATTTTTTGGGCGATAATATCGTTTTTTTGGACGATAGTATCGTCTAAAAAACGATAATATCGATTTTGAGACGATACTATCGTCCAAAAACGATATTATCGTTTTTTTGGACGATACTATCGTCTAAAAACGATATTATCGTTTTTTAGACGATAGTATCGTTTTTTAGACGATAGTATCGTTTTTTAGACGATAGTATCGTCCCAAAAACGATAATATCGTTCCTGACGATATTGACGGTGTGGAAATGTCCTGCCACCTAAATCCATTTGGCTAGTTTCAGACAAATTCTTATTTTCTTTCATCAATGCTCTCTCTAGCACCGAAGCGAGTTGGCTCTTTAGTTTCATTGTTAAAGTTGTACGATAAAAAAACTTTGTTTATGCTGACACTTTGTTTGGTTTACGTCAGAGTCAGCTACTTACGTCACTGTCAGCTTCTTACGTCACAGTCAGCTTCTTATGTCACTATCAGCCTCTTACGTCACTGACAGCTTTAGTGCTGGAGGGAGTATTGCTTATATGGAATGAAACGAGCGAAGGAAAATTCTGTGTGGCTGTGCCTTCTATTTAATCTGTGTTGCTTCGGTTAAAAGCATAACGGTTTAGCAAAAAAAAAAACCAATGTGTGTTAGAGATGAGCGGGCCGCCCGAAATACATCGGCCCGACCCGACCCGACCCGGCCCGATCGGGTTCGGGTCCGGGCTTTGAAAATTCATTCGGGCCGGGTCGGGTCGGGCTTTGAAAACAAAAATTCGGGCCGGCCCGACTTAGAAATACAAATTTAAAGTAAGCCAATAAAAGCCTATAAAGCATGAAACACTAACTTATTTTATTATTTTACTTCGCGTATAAGATTATTGCAAAGCTTTTATGCGTAGAAAATGATTTTTCATTAAATTTCTTATAGTAAAAAAAAGTCGGGTCACGTCGGGCCGATGATTTTTTCGGGTCGGGTTGGGTCGGGCCGCGAAGAGAAAAGTCTCGGGTCGGGTCGGGCTCGGGTTCAAAAAATTGGATCGGGCCGGGTCGGGTCGGGTATTGAAAAAACGTCGGCCCGCTCATCTCTAATGTGTGTGTGACCTTTCGACTGCCATAGCTTTAGGGTATAAAGATAGAACACTGTGCACATGATGCTGCCGTGAGATCGCATATATATAATATTAGAACTTGCACTTATGCTGATATAAATTTCATTATGTTAATCCGTTTTAGCCATATAAATATTAAATATCTAGACAGACTACGGTGAAAATATTTTCAAATGGATGTGGAATGAAATGTATGAATGAATAAAAAAAAAACGGATCGTATAAACGCAGTTATGTAGGGGTGTTATATAACTTAACTGCGTTTATTTGTATGGCAAATGATGGTTTTGCTGTAAAATATTAAAATAAATATTTTATTGCGGATAACATTTTTTTTTATCCTGTGGTAATGTGTGCTGTGCTGTGCATTATTAATTTATGCGCATACACCACAATAATGTCGATATTTTATTTTTCATGAAATATCAATTTGATTTATGTTTAAATGATTTCATTTTGATGGGATGCTAGATGTATGTGCCGAAAAGCTCTTTTATGTTGATTGTTATCCTCAACAAATCCAATCACTAAATTTCTCTCTGTTGAATTTAGTTTTTAAACAAAATTGCGCGCCGCAAATGCATATTCAATCGAAGAGCAATCGTGAACCAAACTATATTGCTAGAGATGGATATGGCAACGAAGTTTTGCGAACGAAAAACTTTAAATGGACGTACGTTTTGCAATTGGAACAATAATCAGAGTTTACGCTGATGGGCGTATGGCTAACAGTCCGATTGCACGATACAGTGAAGACATAGAACAAGTTACATTAAACAAATGATATGAACCAACAAGACTGCAAGTCGCTAGTTAGACATCGGTTGCCTATCCACCATAGTTGTGATTAGAGCCATCCTTCCGTAAATATGTTTTTGTTTGGTGTTGGTTGTGACCAGGCCTGTTATCTGGAAACAGTTTCATAAATTTCTTTAAATTTCATTAAAACTCCTTCGCTTTCGCTAATTTCAATACTTTCATTTCGCAAAAAAAAGTTTTCTGAATTGAGGCCCTGGCAGATTTCAAAAAATTTCGCTCAATCTCACCAATTTCACTAAAGAATCTTACCACTTTAATGTCAGTTTTTGGCCTACACATTTTTAGAATCGATTTTTAACCGTGAAGCCATGATGACACATCTTTGGCCTAATGGAGAAAAATGTTCATGCGGTTTTCTAAATTTTTTTCCATTTGGCCAAAAATGTGCCATCATGGCTTCACGGTTAAAAATCGATTCTAAAAATGTGTAGGTCAAAAACTGACATTTAAGAAGTTTGGTTTTTTCGCTAACTTTCACTAAATTTCACTAAATTTCACTAAATTTCGCTAAATTTCACTAAATTTCGCTAAATTTCACTAAATTTCGCTAAATTTCGCTAAATTTCACTAAATTTCACTAAATTTCGCTAAATTTCGCTAAATTTCATTAAATTTCGCTAAATTTCACTAAATTTCACTAAATTTCACTAAATTTCGCTAAATTTCACTAAATTTCGCTAAATTTCATTAATTTCTCTAATAAATTGTTTAATATAAGTCCTGGTTGTGACAAATCCACCTACAACTATTTTAAAATGGAAGACACTGCTCCATCGACCATTAATATTTATCAATATTGATTTTCCACTTAGAACATTGAAGGCTCAAGGGCCTGTTTCCATTTAAATCTATTAAATATAGTTGTAAATCAACTAAATGTTTAATCCATGCCCTGTCCCTAATCTGTTTCCATTACGAAACGCCTGTGCATACGATTGAATTCTCCATCATTCACGTGTGACCATCAAAATAGTTCGCCGTTTTAACCATTGTCTGTCCACAGTTCCTTCCAGATCCAGACTATATTCGGATTAAATTTGGATGAGTGAAACTGATTCGCTGGATGCTAATGGCAGCTAGGGACGATTATCCGATAGTAATTCACGCCTTAAGTGCGATCGAAATTTCTCTCGCAAGTCTTTCTAACGCAGCGTCATTTTGATACAAGAAAGCGTTGAAATCGACTCGTTCACTAGAGAGTGGTAGCACTTTTTGTCGCTAATTGGCGGACACACTCAGACCCCCGGCTACACTTCTCACGTACTAAATAAAGTAAATATAATTACTGAATGTAATCAGACAACCTGTGAAACATACTGAACACCCTCATTTCCAGCATATAATTTGATCATCAAAATCGAAACCGAAATACATGTCGTTGTTCGCAAATCTTTGCAAATGCAATAAAAAGGAAGGCAAAGAAAAATGGCATATTTCTCTTATTTCCCTTGTATATTATTGGGAATATTATTATTTTTCCTAGTCTTTTCAATGCGATCTTCAATATTCTCTGTTTTTATGTTATTACTTTTTCGCCATAATGCCATTCAATGTTCCATTCGTAGCGATTTTGATACGCGTGGTTTTCGTATTATATATACATGGTACAATATAATAGTCTCCTCTCACTCTCTGTACGTGACATTTTTGAAATTTCATTATAGGTAAGGATTTTCATCATAAGAACAGATCGAAATCGAATCAACTTTTCTTTATATGATTTGGGGCAGACAAACACATACGTAATCAAGTAGAAATTGAAAATACCCTTGCGCGTGATAAATAAAGTAAAAATAAATATTTTATTCTCTCAAAATCTTTCCAATTTTTCTAATATTATATTTTTGGGACATAAATATAAATATGGTTGTGTTGGTTGGTAGTCGCTGTTTTTTTTTTATGCCACCTGTTATGAAAAAAGGTGTGACGGTCATTGGCTTTGACGTGATTTTTTTTTTATTTTATTTAATAGGTCTGGATTCCAGACTCTGGAATACGTTATAATCTATAATCTCGTGCTGAGAGCAGGCTAGGTAATTCTTTTACATCTGGAGTCATAAAAATAGCTGTGTTGTCAATTTAAATCACTTTCGTAATTAATAAGAAGGCCAATTGGTGCAGGTTTAAAATTAGGTAGATGCCTAGCAATGCCTCATTTCGTTGATGACATTCCCAACTAAATCGTTTGGTTCGCTATGAAATAGCTCTTAGGTCATTCTCGCTTAAGAATAATAAAAAAAGGAATTCGCAGAAGAGGGAAATCCGACACATTTTCAGATGAAGAGTTGTTGTATTGTAGTTCGTAATTGACATGAATTTCGTTCAAAAAATGAAGGTATAGATTTCTGAATTTTTGCTAGATACGCATACGCGACTTGTAACCTTGCTTGTAACGAAATACTAAAACACTAAATCTAGATGGTCGTTTGTTAGACTAAGTTTATGTGGAAACAATTACTATACACAACAACTCCCAAATCAGGAAATAAGTCGGACTGCAACACAAATGATCTATTTTGAAGTACTTATGTTTGAAGTATTAAAACGTCGTATAATGTTGGTATAGCATTGTGGAGTAAATAGGAATTATTGTATTGAAATCGTTATAATTCCATGACACAGTAATTTCATTCTTTACAGGACGTATTTTCAAGAAATTAGTTGTCGGAATTTAGTAGCTCGTTTGACCATTGTTTCGATCTGAGAGAAAATCTGATCAGGCCATGGTGCCAGTGGTCATTGATACAATGCACGCAAACAAGTCTAGTGAATTACTTTCGAAATTCAATTCAATTCACCCTTGCAGACTCGTGGCGGACAACTGCAACAAATATATAGATACATCGAAAATCGGTCCTGATTCATTCTGATTACGATAGTTGAATGAGTGCATAGTGCAAAGCTCTTACATGAGAGTGTAACTTTTCGATACAATAACCGAAACTAGCTTAGAAACTCTGCTTTTCTTTACTTAGATACCACATATTCTCAACCCACAAGATCCACTGCCGTATATGTAAATATTTTTAGAGATTTCGTACGACATTTTTGCACATGACTCGTGTAACAGGCGAGACGTAACAGACAGTGCCGCCACTGTATATGTAATATTAAAATATTACATTGAAACATCTGTAATAGATGGATTGTATTTGTGGGCTGAATAAGAACAGTTAAAACGTGAAAAAAATTTTAAGGCATTTTGGTTGAGTGTTGACAAATAACTGATCGTTATTCGTGTATTAAACTTTTGTCATCCAATTATTCTTGTGTATTGAACAACCCATTCATAGCTAACATCAAAATACGGGAATAATTCACCTCACAACAGACAAATTAATTGAGATGAAAAACAATTGCATTGGCTCTAATTTGCCTGGCCGCCTGACTGGTGGGAAAAATCTATGTGTCTGCTATAGTTATTCATGTATCATTCTCGACGTACAAACTATATATATATAGAGCAGTCGAAACCAACCTCGAAATTTTGTGCATTCAACATTTTAGTGTCATACACCAGAACGTATCCTAGTTGCAACCATAACATTCAATGGTAAATAATTTAAACAATTTGACTCTCCCAACAAACAAAATTTAACGAATTTTTTGTATTACAAAGACAAATAGAAAACAATGTTAATAATGAAAATTAAATTACATTTCAAATGAATAAAATATAATTAGTTGCCGTATTGTTTCAATGCGTATTATGCATTGCATATACATTATAATTCGCTTCGGTGTGTATATATATACTATACTATGTGCGTAGGATAAATACCGTATTCATACTCACATGATGTAATTGATCAGATTCACAATATATATTATTAACAATATTTAATTTCCATTTCGTATGTAAACACATTTGAAATTATGATAAATTGTACATGGCACAATGCATCAGCAACTAATTTTATGCGGGCTCATACCCAGATACACGTAGCTCCAAATATAAAATGCTATTTATTTGTGATTAAAAACAATATTAAACAATCATTGCTGGTAATTGGTAGATACATACAGTACAAACAGTACGTACACTCATATAATGACATGTCACTTAAACTTATCTATTTGACGATCTTATTAGTTCTACCAACACTAGTTTGACAATATAACTATCCTCCACAATAGTGTCGTATTATTAACGGGTACGCAATTAACTGGGTATAAGTGATTCTAAGCAGAAAATATAAAATTATCTTTAAAGAGGCGAACGCAATATTCGGTGCTGGTTATAACTAAAAATTATGTTAAATAAATATTAATTGAGATTTATGTGCGACGGATTGTGAAGTCGGTGTCACTATAAATAAAATTCCGAGAAATTTTGCGCCGAGAAAAATGAAAAAATTTTAAGAAATCGTCTTCCGAAATCAATTTGAAAATTGAGACAATCGCATTTCATATTAAGTCGTCTTGTTTATTAAAATGCACACGATTGCTATGTGTGGACACACGTTCATTCGAAGAATAGTTAGGTAAACCACTGATCGCTGCCACGCAGATTATTGGGGCTCCATTCTCATCGAGCTCAGTGATTTTATGTTTTCTTTAAGAAGTAACAAGTCAGAGTCCAAAGTAAAACAAGAGTCCGTAGACTAGTGCTCCGTATATAAGATCACCTAAATTAATGTACGACATATATGGGTAATTCCATGGTTAGTTGCGTTACAAATTTCGTTATCTGCGAGTTATAAAGTTAATTGTGTTGGCTATGTTTTGCGGTAACAAAGCAGTTTATAAATTTTCTAATACTCAGGAGACATAGGGCTTTCATACCAACAAGAATTGGAATTTATTTTTAGCCTGCGAAGTGTGACTTGTGTGATCGCAAAAGTCGGCGGTTAGTTGCGTTACACGTTTGTGACTTTTCGAAATATTTTCACCAAATAAAAACTAATTTAAGTAAACTTTTTTTCCCTGAAAGCTATGGTCAATACGCGCAGTTTAAGCTCAATATGAGGTTGGTAACCCAAAATTTGGGAGAGATATGTCTAAAAAAGTGATATTTTTCGGAGGTCATAAATAGCCAGCAATTTTTTTTTTCACAATTGGTGGTTGTTACCCCACAGAAAATGTTGCTTTGGCTCAAAACCGGTTAAAAAAGTTGTTACAAAATTTTTCGAGATAACCTCGACGAGTTAAAATTCGAGGATGACTTTTATCACCGCTGGAAAGCTGTTTTCACCTACTTTAGTCACCCAACTAACCTGATTGACTCAAAGTTATTTTTCTCGTGAAGTCATATGCTGTAGCTTTCGAATGACACCGATTTTCAGTTTTTATTTGAAAAAATGTAATTTCGGCAACGCTTGGGTTGAAGTGATTTTACCTTACTTCAAAGCAGAATGAACCAAAAAACTTCAAAAAATTTAATTTCGTGTCATTTGGAGCAATTGTGGAATTATAGCGTTCACATCTACAGGAAAGCAAATTTACAAAAATCATTTGAGATTTATTGAGAATATCTCGGAATGTCAAATACAAACGACCACTTTTTGGTCATATCTCCCCGAGACCACATTTTACAATGACCTCATATTGGTGTCAAACTACGCGTCTTGTCAATAGCTTTCAGCAAAAAAAAAGTTTAGTGAAATCGGTTCAGGTTTCGTGAAATAAACTAGAATTTTCAAAAATTTGCTAAAAACACGCATAGATTTGTATGGTGGTATCTCCCCGAGAGTTTTGGCCACCAACCTAATATGGGGCTTAAACGACGCGTCTGGTCAACTGCTTTCAAGGAAAAAAAAGTTTGCTGAAATCGCATTTCAATTGGTGAAAATATTTCGAACAGTCACAAATTAGCTGGAATTACCCATATACAGCATTTAACGTTAGTTTTGAAAGCAATAAATTTTTAGATTAATTCTTTACTTAATTAAAAACATTTTTTACATCCTTCAGTCATCTGCTATCGACAACACAGTCAAGAATAAGCGATTAGATCTGGTCAGCATAGTCATATAGCTTGTGGAATGTATGACACAAATATTGAAGTAATAGATTTTGAGCAAACACTACTGTAAACTAAAAGAAGTAAGAACTAGAGAAGTAACAGATTAGATGTTTTGGTTGAAATACTTTTTCAGTTTGTAAAGGGCGAAGTAAAAGGGTAAAATCTGTCATTTTAATGTTCAAACAGAATTTATTTTGTGGAAGAAGCAACGTCGAAAGCTACTTTTATTAGAACCATAAAGATACTTTGGAGAAAAAGCAGAAAATTATGTCATCACGTAATCGACTATTACTTTTAAATGGGAAAAATAATGGAAATGGAACTTTTTGTGTGAAATGAACCGATCCAAGGCGAAGCCGAACACGCAAAGAACTATTTTCGTCAATTGTCTCATTGACAAGTGAATATTTCAACCATTTCAAAGCTTTATCCCTGTTTTTCTTTTGGAGTTTTTAACTGTTACATATGATCAGTGAATAATAATATCAGTCGGATATTAAGTAGTTAGTCAAAAAAAAAGAATTAAAGGAATGCTTGACACCTCTACTCAAACATTGGATCGATGAAGCCACTTGATGATGCCATTTTCTCCAATGTGATTCTTTACTTGCAAAAAAATGTTCGACGTTCGTCATGCTCATGTTCAAATATTGAAAAAGTCTGTCGTTTGGCTAGACGAAGTGACTGAAAAATAAATTGCCCACCAATGACTTGAATAACTTTTTTTCTTAATTAAATGTTGCATGAAAGAAAAGTTTCCATTTACTCACTTTGAGACGAAATTGTTTCAATTTTATAATTTAAGACATTATTACACACCCGTATTATACCTACATGTTATCGATGTCAGTTATGGTCGATATTTCTGTTAAATGATGAAAAATTGACTTTCTACATCGACTGTGACGATTTATCTGAACATTTTGTGCGGACGAATTTTCGTTTTATTAAATAAAAAAAGGTGACAAAAGACCCCTACGGTTTCCAGTTATTTATTTCAAAACATTGCATTCGTACTACTACACAGAGAAAAAAGTCGGATTAAATGTTTAATCTTTGGAAAGATTACGAACATTTTAAATTTCTCTAAAGATTTCATTTCAATCTTTTTTCAAAGATTACAAAAATTAAATCTTTCAATAGATTACGTTTTGGATTAAAATGGCTAAAATTGATAGTACCAGTGAGAAGTGAAGTTAAATATAGAAATTTTTGCCACGAAATTTTTTTTTTCAAAGAACGTTGTTATGGTTATGGTTATGGTGTAATTTTTTGTCATATGTTAGCGATTCAAAGTAAAACTAAATGAGAATTTATTGAGAATATCTCGGAATGTCAAATACAAACGACCACTTTTTGGTCATATCTCCCCGAGACCACATTTTACAATGACCTCATATTGGTGTCAAACTACGCGTCTTGTCAATAGCTTTCAGCAAAAAAAAAGTTTAGTGAAATCGGTTCAGTTTCGTGAAATAAACTAGAATTTTCAAAAATTTGCTAAAAACACGCATAGATTTGTATGGTGGTATCTCCCCGAGAGTTTTGCCACCAACCTAATATGGGCTTAAACGACGCGTCTGGTCAACTGCTTTCAAGGAAAAAAAAGTTTGCTGAAATCGCATTTCAATTGGTGAAAATATTTCGAACAGTCACAAATTAGCTGGAATTACCCATATACAGCATTTAACGTTAGTTTTGAAAGCAATAAATTTTTAGATTAATTCTTTACTTAATTAAAAACATTTTTTACATCCTTCAGTCATCTGCTATCGACAACACAGTCAAGAATAAGCGATTAGATCTGGTCAGCATAGTCATATAGCTTGTGGAATGTATGACACAAATATTGAAGTAATAGATTTTGAGCAAACACTACTGTAAACTAAAAGAAGTAAGAACTAGAGAAGTAACAGATTAGATGTTTTGGTTGAAATACTTTTTCAGTTTGTAAAGGGCGAAGTAAAAGGGTAAAATCTGTCATTTTAATGTTCAAACAGAATTTATTTTGTGGAAGAAGCAACGTCGAAAGCTACTTTTATTAGAACCATAAAGATACTTTGGAGAAAAAGCAGAAAATTATGTCATCACGTAATCGACTATTACTTTTAAATGGGAAAAATAATGGAAATGGAACTTTTTGTGTGAAATGAACCGATCCAAGGCGAAGCCGAACACGCAAAGAACTATTTTCGTCAATTGTCTCATTGACAAGTGAATATTTCAACCATTTCAAAGCTTTATCCCTGTTTTTCTTTTGGAGTTTTTAACTGTTACATATGATCAGTGAATAATAATATCAGTCGGATATTAAGTAGTTAGTCAAAAAAAAAGAATTAAAGGAATGCTTGACACCTCTACTCAAACATTGGATCGATGAAGCCACTTGATGATGCCATTTTCTCCAATGTGATTCTTTACTTGCAAAAAAATGTTCGACGTTCGTCATGCTCATGTTCAAATATTGAAAAAGTCTGTCGTTTGGCTAGACGAAGTGACTGAAAAATAAATTGCCCACCAATGACTTGAATAACTTTTTTTCTTAATTAAATGTTGCATGAAAGAAAAGTTTCCATTTACTCACTTTGAGACGAAATTGTTTCAATTTTATAATTTAAGACATTATTACACACCCGTATTATACCTACATGTTATCGATGTCAGTTATGGTCGATATTTCTGTTAAATGATGAAAAATTGACTTTCTACATCGACTGTGACGATTTATCTGAACATTTTGTGCGGACGAATTTTCGTTTTATTAAATAAAAAAAGGTGACAAAAGACCCCTACGGTTTCCAGTTATTTATTTCAAAACATTGCATTCGTACTACTACACAGAGAAAAAAGTCGGATTAAATGTTTAATCTTTGGAAAGATTACGAACATTTTAAATTTCTCTAAAGATTTCATTTCAATCTTTTTTCAAAGATTACAAAAATTAAATCTTTCAATAGATTACGTTTTGGATTAAAATGGCTAAAATTGATAGTACCAGTGAGAAGTGAAGTTAAATATAGAAATTTTTGCCACGAAATTTTTTTTTCAAAGAACGTTGTTATGGTTATGGTTATGGTGTAATTTTTTGTCATATGTTAGCGATTCAAAGTAAAACTAAAAACCACAGCACAGCAATGTTTGAGACTTTTTTTTTGCTTTTCTTTAGGAATAATGATTTTTGAGTTGAATCGTTGAAAAATTAAATAAATTCTTCCATGCAAATTGGTCCGTTATACTTCTTAATCAATTGTACAATTAAATATGGGGCGCAAAATATCGTTTTATTATAATATTTTCCTACTTTTCAATACTTTTGCCAGGCTCACCTTCCTTATTTTTATCCAGATTTATGAAATATAATAATCATTTATTGAATAATTAAAAAAATGAAGAAAAAAAAATGTTGCCTTCGATTAGGATTTGAACTCGTTTACTATGATGGTTACCTCAGTTGGTACAAAGGTTTCGTTCAGAAGATTATTTTTTAATCTTTGAAAGATTAAAATCTCCGTAACAACGGTTCGAAATTAATCTTGCTAAAATTAAGAACCCAATAGCTCAATGGTAAAGTACAGGACTGGAGATACGGAGGTACCGAGGTGAAAGAGTTCAAATCTTGATCAAAGTACAGTGAACGACATCTCAAATGTCTCACTGTCATTTTTTTCAGAGAATGTCATTGTGAATTTGCAATGACACAATGAAATTCTCAGAAAAATTTGACAGTGAGACATTTGAGATGTCGTTCACTGTAAGTAAAAAAAAAACATTTAATTTCAACTAAACAAATAAAATTCCCAATTTCAGAATAAATAAAACAAGTAAATCTGATTCAATATTCAAATAAATGTTGAAAACAAATTTTTAATTTCAAAATAAAAAAAATTGTAATCTCTTAGAAGATTTCGATCTAATCCATTGACAGATTATTTTCGAAAGATTAAATGCAAGTAATCTTTCGAAAAATTAGATTTCAATCCAAAAATAAATTTGGTCCTATATGTAATCCGAAAAAGATTTAAATCTAATCCAGGATTTCTCTCTGTGTACCATTATGTCTTTCGGTAAAAGGCATTGCAATTTATTAATATAAATAATGACTGTCAACGACGCCCCACGTGTGTCCCTAAACAGTGTCCCTCCTGTTATGTCAGTCACATGAGTTCGACGACGACGAGGAAAAATCACAGTACATCAAAATTCAATTATTCGCAGTAAAAAGGAATAATAAAAATATAAAAAAAAAATAATAAAAAAAGAAATTGTTGGAACGAAGAAAAGAAACATAATAATGTTCGACTAAGTGCATAATGCATTCTGTGTCGTGGAAACATAATAGAAAATAAAATTTGCACTAAAATAACACTTTTCGATGTTATAGACTGAATATTTTGCTTCCAATTACTGGGGCCCTTCTCGCCCATTGAATTCGGAATATAACAATTTTTTTTCGATTTAATTTTTTTTCGTTCGCTGCTGAGGCACTTCTTGCCGGAACCATATTTAACAATATGCGCACCCTTAAATTCAACAATCTAAAATTGCAATAATAAAAATTGGTTTCTATTTGGTACACACCATGCACAACAATGGATTTAAATGAAAAGCAATAAAATAAATAGTTTCAAGTGTAATATCCCATTTCTGTGCTGTTTATGTACAGAACACACAGATATAGACTCGGGGAAATAATGTACGTTCATGGGATGGAAAAAAAATATTTAAACATATGGGATATGAGACATTTAGAGAAATTGGAATATATTTTTTTTTGATAAAATGTTTGACAAACACTAAAATGTGTAAAACGCAATATTATTTATTATTTTTGGGTAGTCTGGCCATTATCGTTATTGGTTCGATGTGGGGGAATTTTTTCGATTTAACTATGTATCTACACAATACTCCATATGGTAAGCATAAACACTCCAGGCAAAGGATGATTCATTCAGTTTATGGTTTCAGAAAATGTACGACTCGAAATGGTAAAAATTCATAATACTCGGTGCATCTGATCTGAATCAGCAATTGAAAAGCAACTTTTTGTACTCAAAATAATTTGTCCATTTTGTACAATCAACATGAAATTGTTAGCTCGCTTCTGGCAACACTGCAAACGTCAACAAGTGTTTTGTTTCTGTGTCTGAATTTAATTATACTTTTTGTAGTCAGAACTGACCAGAAAAACATTTCTGTTGACTAAATCTCAGTTATGAAGTGCCACGGTCGCCGGTAAAGTTGGAGTTCTCGTATAATCATCCAATAAACCAGCGTTTTCGTGCGGCTAATGATACGGTGCTCGTCATAACCTCACACTGTGTACGTGTATAAGCATACCAGTGAAAGACAGTGACAGCTGGATCCACCAGAAATTCACGACGAATATTTTGAGAACGTGTTTCTATTCAGTGAATTTTTGGACGCTGTAAGCGGAGAGACATTAGTAAGGCTTGTCGAGATTGGTACTCTTCTTAGTGGTGTGTCACTACCAGGACTCTTAGTTGCTTTGCCTCACTCGCCAGCTTTGTCCTTCGGCTGGTTTATGGTCTAAAAGTTTACTCAATGATGTGGCTAGGTCCTATTTTGCTTCTATATGAGTAAAGTGATCCGGACTATTCATAGAGCTTAGGCTTTCGGACTATAGAGTGGACAACGTCGACGGATGGATTGGTGGTGTTATGCCGCTGAAAGGTGCTAGTTTTTCCCGGCTTTTATTTTGATTCCTCGCAGAGACAGCATACACTCAATCAGTGTACAGCTCTCTGAATTTATATCCGGGGAATGTACTCGATGTTGTGCAAAACTCTTTGCAAAGGGACGATATGGTCGCCGTGTCGGGTCGTTGTGCTAATCAGTAGTGTGTCATAACCTGGACAAGCTGTCATCTTACCTTTTGCACCGAAGGCCCTCTTCTCAAAGGTGGCTGGTTCGTCAGTCTAATTTGGAAGTAAGGGCTTTTGGGCTAAATAGTGGTAAAGTTTGGCGGTTGGCCATTTGGTGGCACACTGTTGAGTGACGCTTCTGCCTGGCTCGGCTTTTATATTGGCTCACTGCAGAGAAAGCTTACGTTCGAACGGGCTAGTCTGATGAAATATGAGACTGGACCAGGTCAATATCGAGCGGAATGTAAATCACAGGCTTTGTCAATCTCAATGCCAAGGACTGTGATTCGGGCGACAATGTTGCCTTACTTGTTTTCATTAGTGTAAGGCCTAAGGGGTGAGACGCAGCCGTTCTCCCAGTGGCTTTCTGACAATCACAATCTAATGAAGCGAGGTTGACGCCAGTCACTCTTTGCTTTCTGCCCTAGAGATTAGCTGATCTTTTTGGGATCTAATCATAGGGATCAGTTTGCTCGCCTGGAGTGGCTCGTGTAGAGCGTAAGGTAATAGGTTGAGAAGGAGTTGAGGTCCTAAAAAGGGCTTCAAGATTTTAATGATGACAGGGTAGCACAAAGGATCCCATGATCTGTGTGCATTGATCAGAAATGATCACCCTACCTGATGAAATCTAGAAATCTAGGTCGCACCTGATCGATAAGAATGGAATCTTCAACTCATTTCTCTTCGATCACTATAGAAGTTTCATTTCGTGGACGTGCATGTGACGTTCTGTTTATCAGAAGTTTTTCTTTTTTTCATCTTTCTGCTGCTGCTGACCGTCTACCTGTACTTGACCCGGAGATGGAAAACGCACAGGTTGGTTGGTTTGTATGGATTATTGTTGTTTTTGATTCGGCAATTCGTCGATGATTTGTGCTTTTTCTTTGAGTAATTACTTGAACGCTTTTAATGGGCTTCTGTGTATGCACCTCTGAGTTAGGCTTTTCAGAGCTTCAAAGTTTCATTCTGTTACCCCTACGTGAAACTCTCAAACGAAGTTCAAGTAAAAGTTTTCATTGCTGTCTTGTGACGGGAACTGCGGTAACAACTGATGATGGATAGTTCTATACTATCTTTGGGCCTCCGCAGTTTTCCTAATGCCGAAACAGCTTCTCTGCTTCTGTATGCTAAATCACTTTAGGTGAAATGAAGAGCGTTGATGCTCTATCGAGGGAAAGGGAAGAGCACTGTTAAGCTCTGTTATGCACGGTTTATGACTTTGATGTGTCCATTCAACCCCTGTGCGTTCTTGTAACGACAGGTAAAAAATGTGCGAAAGCACTCACGGAAGACCTGTCATAAGTTGTCGAAGATGGTTCTTTGTTTACCGATGGAAGAAAATTGGAAATTCCAATAAGAGCAAAATTTTGCAGCCAAGCAGAGTCTGCCTATATCTTCCAGAGGTGAACACAACGAAACAAAATCATCATTTTCAACACAAAAACAAACAGTTTGGTGTCTATTTTCTCCACTGGAAAAACGAGACAGGGGAAAATAGACATTTTCTCCCTCGAACTGTCATCAGACGAAGCGTCGATAATAGTCATTTACGTCTACTCGGGTCTACGACAAATAGTTCTGCTTCAATTTTGAAAGGGATTACTTGATTAGTAGCAGTAGTAACAGAAATAGTAGCTGGCCTGGCCTGGCCTGGCTTCCAAAAGGCACAGTTGGGTGGCTGATCAATAGGCGCTTGACATTGATGAAAAGCACCATAGATATAAAAAAGGTGCACTTAGCTGAATATGCCCCAGTCCAGGGGCTATTTTGTAGAATTAATTCGCCGAAATTCGATGTATGAAAACTCGAAAAATAACCTGACCGTCTGACGTGATCGTGACCTATGAGTTTTCATTTTGTAGTCAGGGTTGACGTGTGAATGTTTCGCACCATCCCGAAGGATTCTTTTTTGTCTTGTGCTGTCGGAAATCTAAGCCATAAGCGAAAATGTTCCATGTCTGATACAAAATCGTTACCAAGTTCCAACACACCATCGCATTGTTCGAATTCTAAATAAAGAAATTCAATCACATCAATATATGATTTAAATGTCAATTGATTTATTATACAATTTATACGTTCACACTCCCGATTCGATTCGGATACAAATACATTTTAGTTAAACAAAACAAAAAAATTGTTTAAAACTGAATTGAATTCACTTTCACTTTGGGAGTCTGTGCTTTACATTTTCGCCTATTTCATTCAGAGCATTTCTTTGGCACAATCATCGTCGAATGAATTGAATTAGTCATTGTTGGTTCGTAGTGGAGTAGTATTTTTGTTTTGGTTCCTTTTTTTGTGTGTGGAACAACAAAACAATCAAACTCCCGAAAGAAAATAATCAATAAAAAGCAATTTCATGCAAAGCAAACAACAAACGAACAAAAAAATAAAATAGCAAACGAAACAAACAATTGCGATTGATCCACGGCGGTGTACGGAATGTGCACAGTGAATTATTTATGTTTGTAGTAAATTTTCGATAAATCTTGCTTATTCATACAAGATTAGAGTTTTATTTGTACGATCCAGGCGCATAGTAAGAGTATAGTGTGTGGCAAAAAAAAACAGTGATATAACATCTAGACCGATGTTTCGTTGCAGACAGACAAACCGTTCTTTGTGTAAACCATAAAATACAAATTACATCCAACATTGAACATAATATTGAGTTTGATTCATTTCGGTTGAATGTTGAACGAACGCACACACAAAATTTTTTTTTTTTTCGGTAAAAATTTCATCAAAATTTATTAGATCTTTCAAGAGATTAGACGGAATTGGAATGCAACGTAATGAGTTGGATTAAATAAAATTAATTAATCAACTGAAAGTAGTCGTTTGTTGTGTTGAGAGACATATTACGTATAGCCTTGGTAAACATTCAAAAAAAATGATCATTGTACACTTGTACAATTGTGAACAAAGTGGGTTAAGCATAAGTATTGCATTATCATGGGCGCGCGTTAGCATAGCGCCGTGACGCAAGTCCTATTACTAGAAAAAATTTCAAAAAAAAATTTTTTGTCGTAGACTGCAGAACCATATATACAGCAAATATTGAAGTTCTACAATTCAAAGACAAATGACTCCAAATTACCATTAAAAAAACTAGGCGTCCGTACGAGTTCAACGAGCTATCACACGTTCTTGCAGCTTTAAATTTGGCAACGCAAAAAATCTTTCAAGAAGCCCCATTTCCATACATTTTGGTCAATTTCAGTACTTTAAACGAAATGAAAAAATCCTACGTTACTTTGCTAGTCCGTCCGTCCGTCCGTCCGTGTTTCCCATCTTCTAAAGTCTTCTTTAGATTTTGTTGAAATTTTGGGAGTAGATTCTTGTCGTCATTCTAAGACATTCCAGAAAAAAAAATTTGGGGGGAACCGGCCTCGTTTCGGAGCTAGGGCTCCTCGAAGTTCCCATATAGGCCCCATATAAGAACACCTTTAAGTGTGTGTGTGTGGATGGGTTTGGGTATGGTAGAACAAATTTGTTCGCTTTTGGTATTTGGTAAGCTCTGATCGCCTCAATTTTTTTTCCTAAATTTAGTATTTTTTAAATTTTTCAAAATTTTTTTAAAATTTTTCAAATTTTTTTAAAATTTTTCAAATTTTTTTTAAATTTTTCAAAAATTTTTCAAAATTTTTTTAAATTTTTCAAAAATTTTTCAAATTTTTTTTAAATTTTTCAAAAATGTTTAAATTTTTCAATTTTTTTTAAATTTTTCAAAATTTTTGAAATTTTTGCAAATTTTTCAAAATTTTCAAAAATTTTCAAAATTTTCAAAAATTTTCAAAATTTTTCAAAATTTATAAATTTTTTTAAAAATTTTTAAATTTTTTCAAATTTTTCAAAGTTTTCAAATTTTTCAAATTTTTTCAATCTTCTAATTCTTCCAAAAGAACTGATATCAGTCAAAAACACTAAAAAGAGTAAAAGTGACGCAAGTATCTGTGCATACTTCCAAAACAACTGATATCGCTGGAGGTGACGCATTCTGCGCTTGTACGCAAAAACTGTAACAGCAAAAATTTGACCAAAGAAATTCTAGAAACAAAATTTTACCAAAAAAATTTTGCGTCACAAGCGGCAGATGTTGAGGAAAGTACTTTTAACAAATTTTTTAAAATAGGCAAGAATATGTCCTAATACGTCCGAATCATCTGCCACTTTGTGACGCAAAATTTTTTTGGTAAAATTTTGTTTCTAGAATTTCTTTGGTCAAATTTTTGCTGTTACAGTTTTTGCGTACAAGCGCAGAATGCGTCACCTCCAGCGATATCAGTTGTTTTGGAAGTATGCACAGGGACTTGCGTCACTTTTACTCTTTTGAGTGTTTTTGACTGACAAGTGTAAATTTCAGACGAAATTTTATTTTCAAACGTTCCCATTCGCCATTCGCAAGAAAGTAATTTTTATAATGAACTTGTGCATTCAATAATGAAGTTCGACGAATTCATTTTTTTCATTTTTAATTCCAACACCACTCGAACGTTTACATTGAAAACAAGTCAAAGAAATCCTTAACAACCACTCAGCTGAGGGTTGCAACTCTTTTTTTTTACTCAAATGTAATAAATTCGTATTTTAATGAGAGAGAGAGGAAAAAAATAAATAAATTGCGCCATATTGCTGTACAAAATAAAAAATGGCAACCCCTTTTCCTAATTGCATGTTTGTTTAACGATATCCAGACTTCACGAAATCTACTAAAACACATAAATTGTCATATTATCCCATGTACATGAGATGGCTATATACAAATCGTTTCTGTGTATAAATACTGAATAATATATATATATATATATACCACCAATACATGCCGTGCAAGTAGTACAGAGCTCACATTATAAATCCTGAATACAATATATCATTGATTTCATATTCAATAACCCTTCAGTGGAGGCTCTTATAATGTCTGTGCTGAAATGAGTTAAATTGTGAAAATATATACTTGTCTTTCTACGTTTTGAACCGTATAAATACAGACCGAAATGTGTGTGCAGTGTATGTCACAGTGTAAAGGGGTTGGGTGTGTTGCACTGAAGTGGCTATTGTCATACTATTGTCACAGAAATCTATTATTCTAAAAATACATTTCATTTTCTTCGATGAATATTATACTTAATATATAAATAACATGTGGCTAAATATTGTAATTTGTGGATTTAATATTATTTAGGATCGAACGTAAATGTGTGAGGTCTATTAGTCGCATATGGTAGATTATCGCAATGATTATGATTTATGGCAGTGAAAATTTACAGCGGAATTTTTAGAGTATTTTTTAGATTTTGTTTTTTTTACGCTGAGAAAAAAGATTACGTCTGGCACGTATAAAGTGTGGTAAGGTAGTTACACAAGAGACACGTATGAGTACTTACACACGACACGTATTTCCATACATAGAAACTGTATAATATACTATGACTAAGGTAAAAAAACATGCCACTCGTATTTTATACAAGACGTATGTGTAACAATACGTGTCGTACGTTAGCACGCATACGTGTCTGGCGTATAACTGCCTTACCACACTTTATACGTGTCAGACGTAATCTTTTTTCTCAGTGTGCACAAAACATCACTTCTGTACAGAAAAAGTCACTTTTGAACATAAAGTGAAAGTTTGTACACAAAGACTATTTTACTACACAGAAACCACTATTTTTGAACACAAAAAATTTGATTTTCTACACAAAATGTAGGCTTTCTACACAAATAAATCGTAAAAAAAGGTATTTTGTACACAAAAACTATTGATTAGGGAACGTAAGATTGTTCGAACAGAAACGGATTGTCGAACACAAACGAAAACACAAAAAAATTCTTTGGGACAATGCAGCCTTGCCAAAGAAAAATCGTTTGTGTTTCCGTTTGTGTTCGACATTTCGTTTCTGTTCGAACAATCTGACGTTCCCTATTATGTACGCAGAAACAGTGATAGTGTTCACAAAAACCATTTTCTGTACATCGGAGAAATATTGTTTGGACACAACAATACAAATTTCGGTTCTTGCTTATCCAAAATACGTCGTGATACAATAGAGGACGACAGCTTTTTTTGGACAAAAACGATAATGCCCCACAACAACAATAATTCCCAACAATAATGCCCCGTCAAAAATGGCGACCATTGTGAATGGATGAGGCGACGTAACTACACGGTCAATATCGTCAGGAACGATATTATCGTTTTTTAGACGATACTATCGTCTAAAAAATGATATTATCGTCCAAAAAAATTTCATCCAGGACGATAATATCGTCTAAAATTATAAATTTTAAAATATTTTCAGGACTATATTATCGTTTTCTTGACGATATTATCGTTTAAAAAAACGATAATATCGTTTAAAAAAACGATAATATCGTTTTTAAACGATAATATCGTTTTTTTGGACGATACTATCGTTTTTTTGGACGATACTATCGTTTAAAAAACAATATTATCGTTCAAAAAACGATATTATCGTTATTTTCTTTTTCTGAACAAATTTATCGTTATTTTGGACGATATTATTTTAATTAATTTTAATTAATTAATTTTTTTAAATCTGAGACGATCATATCGTCCAGGACGGTAATATCGTTTTTAATTTATTTAAAATAAAAATTCTAGACGATAATCGTCTTGGGCGATATTATCGTTCTGGATGGTTGTTGAAGACGAAACACAAAATCTTATAGATAAACACCTTTTTATAGACGGCAAATATATATTAAAAATTGGTTCATTTGGTTCCGTAAATTTAAATTTTATATAGAAAAATTACACAGACTAATTATGAGACGATGCGAGAAAAAAAATTAACTCCTAAGTTCCGACAACGTACCGGCGCCCGGCTCGCATTGCGGCCCTCCGCTTCGCTCCGGGGCAATGGGCCGGATCGCTCGGCGTGTTAAATCGCTTTTTATGTACAATCAAAGTTGGTATTCATTTCGTAAAAAGATGAATTATTTAGGGACGAACTAAACGCCTTTTTTAAACACTGATGTGTAGGTGATTTCCTCTGACAATTGTTTTTCGATATTTTGGAAGAGAATTCGGTTCTTGCTGCACCTCTGAGTAAAATTGAGTCCTGGACAATATTACCACCCAAAACTAAACGATAATATCGTCCCGGGCGATATTATCGTTTTTTTAAACGATAGTATCGTCCTGGACGATATTATCGTTTAAGAAAACGATAATATCGCCCGGGACGATATTATCGTTTTGGACGATATTATCGTACAGAAAACGAAAATATCCATTAGATTTTCTAGAACGGTAATATCGTCCAGAAAACGATAATATCGTTTTTTGAACGATAATATCGACAAGAAAACGATACTATCGTCCAGACAATATTTTAGAATTTTTCAATTTAGACGATATTATCGTCCTGGATGAAAATTTTTTGGGCGATAATATCGTTTTTTTGGACGATACTATCGTCTAAAAACGATATTATCGTTTTTTAGACGATAGTATCGTTTTTTAGACGATAGTATCGTTTTTTAGACGATAGTATCGTTTTTTAGACGATAGTATCGTCCAAAAAAACGATAATATCGTTCCTGACGATATTGACGGTGTAGAAATGTCCCGCCACCTAAGCTGGAAAAAATCTGTTCATCTTTCAACGCGCTGTTCGACGACAAATATCATCCACTACACAACAAACACGTGCTTAACACATTCAAAATAATTGCGGCTTGTCCTCATTTCGGCACCCTGGACTTTACTTAAATAGTCGTGGAATACCCCAAATAAATTTCTAAAAATCTAGAATTCGATCTAAATTTCTTATTGATGTCATTTCGGACCTACGTCCAAATATTCTGACATTGTACACACTTCACGTTCGATTGTACATGTATCGATGGCATATTTAGAAGACTTCTATGGACTGTTTGCCACCGACTGATGAGTAGCAGTCCCTAGAGCTCCTGAATGACGAAACAGGTTGTCTTTGTTTAGAACTTGATTTCATCAAGATAACCTTCTCCTTCACGGAGTTCCATGTATAGGCTCCAGCGTGAGTTCTATCTGTTTGTTTTTGTACTTCTGTGTACAAAATGAACCTGTTTTTAATGGCAAGGTGTCGGTCGATAAAAGTGGATTTATTTCGAATTTATATTTATTCGTCTGATTCCGTTCAAGCAAATAGCTTTGAAAAAAGTAAAGTGAAACAAAAAAAAAGTTCCAGTTTCCAGACAACAACGTTTCATTAGAAAATCTCTCTATATATTTATACTCCAATGAACTCCAAAAATTAAGCCATCGAAAAAAAGCAATGATAGTGTTTAATGTACCGACGTTATACATATATATCTATACGTTATTGTCTATACATTACGTAGAAAAGGATAATGTTCAAATTTCCATTCGGTTTCAAATTTCCAACAATAAAAACTCAATTCCAGTAACAGTATCCCTCATCTCTCGCTCTCTCTCCTTTTCCCATTTTTATCGAATAATTAACAAAGTTACTACGCTTTCACAGTTTTTCTTTGAGAGTATACTGTGACTATCAGAAATTCTTCTTTAATTAATTTTAACAGCAACGCGACAATTTCAAATACGTGAAACATAGTCAACACAAAGGCGCCATGGGATGAAACTATGCGAATGTTAGAATATGCACGTTGAGGAATCAAGCAAATACTATATCTATAGCCGTATAAATGTGGGTGCTGTGTGTATATACATTTAAAATTTAGTCTTTGAAGACAATATATCCCAAGCGTGATCCACAGGGATCAGAAAACGAAAAAGGGGTGTTCATAACAATTATTTCAATTCGAAGCCGAAATGCTATTCATTAACGCGTTTCGGAGAAGCTTCAATGTGTATTGAACTTTAAATAAAATACTTTTTGTGATTTTGCATTGTGGAATGAGTATTTTAACGATCTCTCGACTGGATGCACGGATGAGGAATTTAATACGAAAGAAAAAGGGGTTCACACAAAGTCGGAAACTAATTTAGAAAATTCTTTTCATGTTTGCTTTCTCACCGAAGGCGTATTTAGTTGTAAACGTATTATTCGCATGTATTAAAGGGATTAATCTGTTTGACGCAAAGATTATTGAAAAAGGTGTCTCCATCTCGGTCTGATCCCAGATCCCAACTTATTTGAACAGAATTTAGTTCCATTCAACTTTCATATTGAACGTTACATGAAAATCGGGATTGCATCTGTAGCGACGTAAACGGCAGACCTCGCGACAGACAGTGTTTTTATTGTCGATAAATTGTTAACGAGAGTAGCCTTGTAACCGTTGAAAATTTACAATTTCCATTCATCGAATGAGACTATTATCCCAAGAAAATTTAAACATTCCGAAGACAATAGAGACTGTCAAAAATTCAACTCGAAAGAGTCCTTGGGGAGAATGAGGGTTCTGCTGGAAATTGTATCGCTTCAACAAAATATAGAGAGAGTTTGCGAATTAATTAGTCATAAGATAAGATTACATTGCATGCTATTACCAAGAGTCTACTACACTTCTAAGTTATCGTTTCTACTCCGAAATTACCTCAATCAATCTGAAAATGCGCTTGAAAATTACCTAACGACGAAACTGACTACCTACACAATAGTTTAAATGATGTACAAAATATACCGTACACTGCCTGTATTTATATCCATTATGTTGATCATCGGTTCATTCATGCGCTAACAAACCATAGATTATTAAAGATTTTCGAATAGAAACAAGCTCTCTTTATGTCCAGTTTAATGCATGGGCGAAATTTTACATTGTTTGCCATAGAAATTACATGTAATTTTGTGTAATGATTTATTGATTACAATGGAAGAATTTTGAAATTAAATTGAATTAGGTGTTTAAATACAATGGAAGACGCAATTGCTATTACCGGTACCATATAAGGTGTATATTCAAAACATAATGATTTTATTAATATATGAGGTGTTCGGTGCATTCGATGATGAACACCTTATTATGAGTGTGTGGTGTGCTTTGTTTACGTACATTGCACGGCGAAGGAAGTTTTAAAATAAATTGTAGAAAGTTGGTGTGCGATCTTTCTATACTTATTTATTGACCTTTTTTTTCCTACAATTTAACTGCAACATGATTTACATTTTAGTTTCAAATGGAACATGCATATTGATGTAAATTGATTTTTTATTCTTAATTCGATACAATGAAATTAATGTGGGTCAGTTGGTTTATACACCAAGTAGCAGTTAACCATTTATGGACGGCATTTTTTGTTGTTGTACTGAAGCGGCTGACAGTACAGGCATGAGCGCCGCCGAAAATAAGCCGCCGATCAAGCCGCCGCCGGCCATTTTTGAGCAAGCCGCGCCGCAGCCGAGCCGGTGCCGAAAACATGGCTCAAGCCGGCTTGAAACGGCTGGAAAATGAAATAAAGATTTCGAAAGGTGAATGGGTGAAATAATTTTGAAAACCGAGATTCCTGTTAATCCTAAGCAGCTCAAGTACTTTTTGAATTTTTTTTATAAATTTTATAAATTTTGAAAATTTTCTTGAATTTTCATGAATTTTCCAGAGTGGTGTATTACGTCCTCGCTTCTAAGTTTGTTGTTTTGGCAAGTATGACCTTTGCGGAACGAGCCGAAGGCGCACAATCAGTTAATTCACAAATTTGAGAAAACTTTATCGATCTTTGCGAATTTTCTCGATTTTTTTTTCTTTTCAATTTTTACTTGATTTTCGTGAGCTTTCGTCAATATCCAATTTTAAAGACTTTGATTTGAATTTGATTCCTGAAATCCTAAATTTCTTAAAATTTCTGAAACTTCCATAAAACACCTAAAATCGAGGGGTCTAAAATAATCACCAAATTATCCAAATAATCCTTCGAAAAAAAAGAGTGGTTCACCCCTCGCCAAAATTCTAAAAAAAAACAAAAATTCTAACAAAAAAAAATCTTAAAAATATCCCTCCCGTGCGTCAGAAAATACCTCTTATGTCCCTTACGCCTTACGTATGAAATATGAGCAAAAAAAACGGACACAGAAAACAGAAATGTCTGTAACGCTTGATGACACGATAGGTTTAGTAATTCTGAACAGATTTTCAAAAATTCGATGGATAGTTTCGACGAATCATTAAAACGAATGAGGTCAAGTCAGCAGATGGAAAATATCGACGTAATGATCTGGACGTAATTTCCAAAAGATTTTTTTTTGATGACACGAAACTTAAGAAATCTGGAACCAGTTTTAGAATTTTTGGTTCTAGTCGACGATGAATAACATTTTTGAGGTCAAATTAGTAGCTGGACAATAGGGCGTATCGAATTTTTAGAATTTTAAGGGCCGCGATAGCCTGTGTGCGGAAAACGTAGATCATTGAAAACTAATTCCAGGCATATGGTTGATGGATCCGAAGGTGCCCGGGAAGAAGTCCCCCCGGACGACTTTAACTTTCAAATGGGCATAACTCGGAAAGTTGAGAGTATTTCTGAAAACAATGTTCTAGCAGGATGTAGAGCGTTAAAAACTCTACAAAACTGCCAAAGAAACCGATGGTCCAAAAGGTGTGTCTGTCGAGGTTTTCTAACATCGAAAGTTCGACATTTTCGTTTTTGACTTTTATTTCCTGAGAGACAAATTATTAACTTTAGCTTTTGGCATGAGGTTGTAGAGGAGGTCGAGTACTACCAGTACACTAGGCATTGTCCCGGTCGGCGATCCATCCGAAACCACTTTTTCAACATTAATGAATGAACTTTTTAAGTGTACCCACGTCGCCCACGAAGCCAGTGCAGTCACTGTAACCGGTGTTGCTGAGTCGAGGTAACCTTGGCCAGTAAGTGCACATAATATTCCATAACAGTAGCTGAACTCTTTTACAAAATATTTGGGATCTCGATTTCCTGTGGTATCTCCTAACCCTCGATTTTAATGTTTATTTTTAAAAACGTTTTAAACGCACTGCAACGCGTTTGGGCTTATGTTTTATCTTCATCTTCATTCAATTGATAATTGAGTTTTGAAATTAAAATGAAAGAATGTTTCAACGTCTTTTGATAACTTCATCAGCCAAGGTACCTGACCCACCCACAAGGTAGGACCTAGTAAGAAATCTGAACAAATACAGACCCTTGAAAAGCGTTACCAAACCATAAATGGAACTAAAATTAGGAAACTATTTTCGGTAGAACACTCATTAACTTTCTATTAACATCACTCCCTTCCGTAACATCCATATAAGACTAACATTAATAATGGTACTCACCACAGAACGTATGCATCAGCAGCATGTATGTATAGAACATATAAAAACACCAAGGCAGTCATCATCAAAATAATTTTTCCATTTGGAAAAGAAATCGTCTCTCTGAGCACACATTATCACTGCCGGAAGCATTCATTGAATTACCCGAAAATAAATCCATTCTTTTGAGACCAGCTTCAGGAAGTAGAGAATTTATTATCGACGTTGTCGGCGTCACCATAGCTGCTGCCTGTTATAGCACTTTTGTTGAGATGAATCTCTATTTTATGTTATAGCTTTTGTACAGCTCAAACGGAATGGCGTTAAAAATGACTTTTTCCTTTGTAGTACAAATTTGGTGGAAGACGAGAAGAAAAAAACGGATTTTTTTCATATATAAATGAAATCACAGTCACACCATCATCCGGCATATTGCCATGGTATTTATAACAACCTCACAAATCTAATATAGAAACCAAACGTTTTTCTGTGCGTCAATGGTGTGTTTTTTCATATCAAATTATAATATGTTAAATGTTGTGAAAAATTTATTTTGAATTTATTGTCATGTGCCCGTCGAATTACAGGGAATGTAGGGACGTTTACGGGAGGGAGGGTGAGATATGAGCGCAAAAATCCCAAACATGATAAACGAAATAAATTCTTTTTTTTTCATCCTCGTTCCGTTCGTTCTATTATTACTCTCTGTAGCAACTATACACATCTCCACTCCGTGTATTATGCCATTATATCGTGTGTACCACATCCATATGTGTAAAACGGGTATCATAAATATTGTCACCGTGGTTAATTTTATTAAATATTCTCTGCATGCATGGTCGTTAATTAGTTAATTGAATTTGTTACAATCGAATGCGGGAAAATTTTCGTCTATATACCATTTTCTCTGAATAAAATTTATATTTTTCATGTGATTTCAATTCATATCTGTACGTAATTTGTCGTACATTGTATGCCATTATTGTCGATGCCATTAAACTGATTAGTGATTACGGACCAGCGGATACACCACACACAACATTGCGGATTTTGTTTCGTATACATTCGTTTTGGGTGTACGGAGGAAATAAAAGAAGTTTTTGTGAATTTGATTTTTCTTTTATTCAATTTTTATAAAAGGAATGCATTTTCTTTTCGGCATGTCGTCGAGGGTGTGTGTGCTGTATGGCAAAAAGTTAGTGAAAGCGGATATAATACCAGCGAATACAAAACAAATGAAAGAAAATGAGTCTGTATTCAATCCAGTTCTTCAGTCAGTCAGTTGCAGGTTTTTTTTTGTCTTCTTGTTCCAACAGAAATTCCCCATGACATGTTGTATACACATGAATGTTGAAGGGAGAGTTTTTTTTTGTTTCGTCTAAGCAGAAAATTTCGAATTTGTTTCGCAAGACAGTTCCCAGTGACAGGCGTTTCTTGTTATTAGTTTTTGGTCGCCCTTGAATATTCGGTTTCGTTTTAAATGTCACCCTCGGATAGTTACATTTGACGGTTATACATATACAGCATTGATTGACATCGATTTCAATCGTATCTTGCGATAAAGTGCAATCACAGTGATACAGTCGACATTATTGGGATCCCTATCCGAATTCACATTTTATCTTTTATTGTAGAGTGGAATTGGTTGGATAATATTAAGTAATATGACGAATCGATTGGATGAGTGTTTGGTGTGCACACGGCAAAATGGTTCGTAATACGAGCATTATCTTGATTCCATCGAGAATGGGTCAAAATGCGTGTGTCATTTGATAAATTTAAGTAATGTTCATGCGGAGCAGATAACTGGCCATGCAGTAACAACTATTAAGGGATTTCGAAAGGAAACTGCTGCATGGTTTAGCTCCTATACCAATGCATGAGTCAATTATTCAAACATGAGATTCGACAAGTATGTATTTAGTGTGGTATTGTTGTACAGTACCAGCTATGAGTAGCTCTGAATATCTTCTATATTTTTTGCGAATACATTTTTAGGCGTAGAATTTTGATCTTTGGCACCTTTGAGGTGCTTTCTCCTTTCGAGTAGCACGACTCTGCGTGGTTTCAGGTTCAGCCAAAGATTCTTGTTCAAATATGTCGTGTGGGGTATCGTTGCAAAGGTGATGAACAGTTTCAGATAAAAATAAATTTTAGACACAGTAAGTAGAATTTACTTATTTTACCGATGTGTTACCGATTTAAGAAACCAAATAACAAAAAAAATTGTCAATTTTTTTGTACACTTTTGAAATACCCTAGGCCTCTTGAAGTTTTTGACCTTTTTAAATTTTTCAAAAGCGTGTACGATTTTGAATTGGTCACAAACTTACCGAAGAAAGTTTTCTGAATTTTTGGGTATTTCGATCAGAAAAAAATAACCTTCAACTTCCGCCATTTTAGATTGTGATTGTCAACAAAAAAAAATATTCTAAAAAAAACTTTGGACATTTATGAATATTCTATGGAGGCGGAACCACTGAGCTGCCGGCGTTGTCCCGATGATTTTAGAATCAGCATTCCATACAGATCATATTAAAATCATAAAATCAATTTTACTACCCTTAGCGGACGCCCTGCAAAATAATGTCAAAATTCTCCAAAAAATTATCGAAAATTGGCCCTGCGCCCTGTCGACGTTATTCATCATTTACACCCAGAAAAAGAAAATTCAGACAATACTCCGGGTATGTGTAAAATTTCTCGGAGATGTCTAATATACTTCACTGACGTATATGATACATGGACACTGTTTTCTATGTGAGACATATTGAAAACGTAGTTACGTATCTCGGTTGTCACAATTGAATATTCATGTGTTACGTATTGTGATGATGTACGTGGAATGTGAATGTATTACGAGCGGGACGGAAGTTAAACCCTCATCATATGTATGTTAAACGTATACAGTGGATGTTTGTCCTAAACAATCAATTTGCATCATATTGATATTTCGTAACACGAAGAAAATAAACGACACAAAAGTTATTTTTTGTAAATTAGAAAAATTCTCGACAAAATCCTTTCAATTTTTAGGTCTTTTTTCTTCTAGAAAAAATACCATATTATGGCCGGTTTGTCTGTCTGTCTGTCTGTCCGTCTGTCTGTTCCACAAATTTGGTAGTTTTGGTAGCTCTCAGTCGGTAGTTGGTATTTTTGGTAGTTGGTAGTTTCGAGCTGGATTGACATTCAAAATTGCAAAGCCACCATGAGCATATCAACACCAGGCAAATAATAATTATTTGTTATCTGATCACCAATAGCTCACAGTTAACATTGCAATTCGAAAATTTGGTAGTTGGTAGTTGGACTACCAAGGCTATAATTGACTACCAAACGTAATTTTTGGGGAAGAGATGTTTACTATTCGAGAACTACGCACCGACTGACGAAATTATTCTACATGCTCGCCTATTTATAAATCAAAAATTTGGTAGTTGGTAGTTGCGAGCTGGATTGACATTCAAAATTGCAAAGCCACCATGAGCATATCAACACCAGGCAAATAATAATTATTTGTTATCTAATCACCGATAGCTCACAGTTAACATTGCAATTCGAAAATTTGGTAGTTGGTAGTTAGACTACCAAGGCTATAATTGACTACCAAACGTAATTTTTGGGGAAGAGATGTTTACTATTCGAGAACTACGCACCGACTGACGAAATTACTCTACATGCTCGCCTATTTATAAATCGAAAATTTGGTAGTTGGTAGCTTTGGTAGTTGGTAGTTGCGAGCTGGATTGACATTCAAAATTGCAAAGCCACCATGAGCATATCAACACCAGGCAAATAATAATTATTTGTTATCTGATCACCGATAGCTCACAGATTTTTGGGGAAGAGATGTTTACTATTTGAGAACTACACACCGACTGACGAAATTATTCTACATGCTCGCCTATTTAAAGTTTAATTTTTGGTAGTTGACTACCAAACTGGTAGTTGAATACCAAATTGGTAAAACGTTGGTAGAGATATTTACTCTTCAACAGCTAGATGTCGACTGATGAAAGCTATTCTTCCGCCTTGCCTCCAGAAAAAGAAAAAAGACCTCACCAGGCTTTAGCCGGTCTATTCTTGTTATGAAGTACCTACAGTCTGGGACAGTCAAAAAAGTGCTTTTTTATTCTATACGTGTTTCATCGATTTCAGCTGTTTTGCCATTGTAATTTGTATTGTTAAAACAGCTGAAATCGATAAACACGAAAATCATAAAAATACACTTTTTTGACTGTCCTTAGCTGTAGTTTCATTTCGCAATCATCTCAGAAAGTTGTTTAAGTTGAAGTTATCTGTAATTGATCCAAGTCCACAACTATCTTGCCGTTATATGTCGTAACTAATTCCTCATTCTTTATGAACTTAAATTCAATTGTGTTAAAAAAACGTCATTGTTTATGTGCGTTTCATTATAACGTGCTTGGGTAACTTATACGCCACACATGTTTATGGCTTTCAAAGTACGCTTGAACAATAAGAAATGTCAACCAACACTACTGTACTGCAACATTAGAAAGATCGTTGGCTCATGATCCAGTGGTCACCGGTTCAATTCCCGAAGAAGTAAATTTTTAATTTGAAACATTTGTTACCAATAACTTTTAAAATTATTATTATTATCATATTCGAGCCCGCTGTATAACTACCTTACCACACTTTTTAACAGGGGGCCCGAATGATGTACGCATACCACGTAGGAAATTTCGCTCAGTGTACTTCATATGTCATTCTTGCTATTTTGCAAAAAAAATCGTTTCGACGTCGTGTCAGTCTAAAAATAATCTAACTTTTCAGCAGCTTAGCTAAACGGGAATGCCTCCTAATTATGCCAGCACAACGCGTCATGAAATTTTTGTTACATTTTTCAGTCAAAAAAAAAAACATTGAAATTAAATTGAAGACAATATGTTTACCTTCTTTTCACACTTGTGTTAGTTGTCGGAACCCCCCAAAAATAAATATTTTACATAGACAAATGACAAGATTTCTCAGCAACTTGAAACACATTATCATTAGCTATGATCGCATTAGCCTCTATATACCTCTGATGAGATAATAAAATTCTTTTTAAAACAAACACGAGCTCATTAATACAAAGACTTTAAAAAAAGTGCCACATATCCGTCAACATTGCCCATGTAAAAATAGGTATACTCGCGCACAGTGACATAACACAATGCATTAATTCTGTTTTTCAGTTTTTATTTTCATCTTCAACACCTAATGACCATTAATCATTCGTATTCTGCAATTAATCATTAAGCTGAAACTAATTACATGAATACTACAAAAAAAACAATTTAACTTTTCGATGGAATATCCTCTCTGCAGATATATTAATATGCCATGTGGTATTCATTCAAAGTCGTCCTTTCTTATTGTCAGATACTACATTCACCTTCAATGTCAAAAATGAAGATTTTTTTTTGTTCAAAAAATTTATTTGGTTTTTCCTATTACAGAATTTGGCCAATCGGGTTTTGTTTGCATAACATCCGATCAACATTAGGTTTGTACGAGAACATCTATCTCACCTACGTTTTAGGGGTTCATTGTCCATTGTGTGTGTGCGTTAATAAAAGAAATTGAGTCTTTTTGTTCAAATGAGAATTCAAGTTCTTTGGGCCATTTAAAAATACACCTTGTGAACGGTTTTTGTTGTGTATAACTTTCGGTCATTATTCACCACATTATTCGTTTTTGTGTTGGTGATTTATTACTCTTGAATTTTTGACAATTGAGGCTTTTTATGGTATTGTTATTTTTGATTATAATGTGGATGTTCCTATTTGTTTAATAAAATAAAAAAAAAAAAAAATGAATTCATTGAGACTCTGAGAGCGACGGACGGTGTTATTGTGTTATGAATGGGATAAATGTAACCAAATTATATTTTAATAGTTTTTTTATGATAATTAAGTCAATGTCACGGTTAATGTCAAGTGTTTCACTCATTAGCAATTACTTCGCTTATTTAAGACAAATTACCTGGCAATTACTTACATTCGAATTTTTTGTTGCTACATCAGCGATTATAAGCCAAGAGTGTAACCAAATTATATTGAATTACGCTGACAGCGAAAAATCAAATTTATTTCAGAGGATTTCTGTCCTCCTCGAAGGTATGACTCAGGCATGAGCGCCGCCCAAAATAAGCCGCCGATCAAGCCGCCGCCGGCCATTCTTGAGCAAGCCGCGCCGCAGCCGAGCCGGTGCCAAAAACACGGCTCAAGCCGGCTTGAAACGACTGGAAAATGAAATAAAGATTTCGAAAGGTGAATGGGTGAAATAATTTTGAAAACCAAGATTTCTGTTGGTCCTAAGCAGCTCAAGTACTTTTTGATTTTTTTTTACAAAATTAAGAAAATTTTGAAAATTTTCTTGAATTTTCATGAATTTTCCAGAATGGTATATTACGTCCTCGCTTCTAAGTTTGTTGTTTTGGCAAGTGTGACCTTTGCGGAACGAGCCGAAGGCGCACAATCAGTTAATTCACAAATTTGAGAAAACTTTATCGATCTTTGCGAATTTTCTCGATTTTTTTTTTCTTTTCAATTTTTACTTGATTTTCGTGAGCTTTCGATTTCTTATCGAAAACCATTTTCTTAATGAGTTAAATGAGTGTACCGGAGCATGATTTACCATTTAGTTCAAGTTTTGAGGCAATAAAACTTGACGTGTTAGTGAAACCTTAGACTTAGAGACTTGCTTGTAACAAGACCAGTTCCACTTGCACTTTGAACAACCTAATCTACCTACATTTTCGCTTTCCGTACAATTTCATTTTCATGATTACTAGTTCATTTTCCATGAATTTATCTAAACGCTTTTATTTTGAAAAAAAGTTAAAGGGAACCTCCAGCCGAGCCGTTTTAAGCCGGCTCAAGCCGATTTTTTCGCCGCCGCCGAGAATTTTTTTTCGGCTAGCCGCAGCCGAGGTTTCTCCGTCGGCGCTCATGCCTGGTATGACTCCATAGATTTTTGTTGGCATGAAGGAAGAGAGATTAAAAAAAAACCTTGAAAGCATCCTTGTGTATGGATGAATACATTACGCGGAAACAATAGAGGGCGAGATCTCTGAATGTGTTATGAAAATTACTTTGAAAACTCCCTTCCGCAACACAAACTTTAGTTTTCTCATCACATTTTTGTATTAATATTCTGAGTGGTTAAAATCGGTATAGCACAAATCTCGGTTTTTACCAAAGTAACGAAATGTAAACTTAATCAAATTTTGCGTATGCAAAGTATGCGATGGCAAATCTTCAAAATTCCGTTCATTGTCACAGACAATTTTTACCTCTATCACCAAGATAGACAAGACGGAGACAATGACGAAGAATATTAATTAGGTCGCTGGTGTTCGGCAAAAAATATACATTTTTCGGTGGTGAGGTACCATAAGATAAGGATTGAATTTTGGAATAAGATTATCGGTCACGAATTTTTCGAGAGATGAAACTTGAATTTTTCCTCTGGTTTCAATGTTTCGCAAGAAATTCAAAGTATCGTTTAGTGTTGATGTGAACATTTTTTGTGATAAAGTTATATCGAAGTTATTGTGAATTAACATTTCAACAACATCAGACATACCATTTACCCAGGAGAACGTATTTATGTTTACCAGTAAAGAAATGAGTATACACCGAATATGTCTCGCAAAAGCTCTGCACATATTATTCTCTCCGCTCACTCACCGACTATTATCTCTTTTTTCTCTCTCTCTCTCTCTGTATATCTCTTCACAATCATGTTATGATGGAATTGTTCATAACTGCCATATGATAAATTATAATACCTCAGCTAATGTTTCCTCTCGTCTCGCACTCAATCTTATATATTTCAAGATATCCTCGAGTCTTCACAAAAACCATAATTTTCCCTATTTTCATCTTTTTACATTAATATTCACTGGAGATACGACGGAGCCGATGATAATCACACAAACCACGAGCAAAGCATGGAAGAAGAAAAAAAAATGTCTTCACGTAGTTTCTGGGAAGTGGGAATGATCTGGCTGAAAATTTATTTCTTTTTATTATTTTTTCCGTTGGATTTTTTTTTTTTCATTTTTGTTCCTTTTCCACTTTTTTTTTCACTATAGTACATCAACGCATACAGAGTATTATACTTTTCAAGAAGAAATCAGAAGTCAGCTTTCACATTGATTTATTTGTTGAGTGGTGGTTTTTTTGTGTGTATAATTTTGGAGTGTCGAGTATAACGACAGAAGGAAGAAAAAAAAAATGCAAAATAAAATTAAGATTATATCAGATTATGACTTCTGAATAAATATTGTACGTTCTTCTTATTTCGTAAATGTCGTTTGGGGTGATGGAGATTTTTCTGCGGCGATATAGTGCAAATGGTGGTCAAAGAATATTAAACGAAAAATAAAGTTAAAAGAGATCCCATTCAATAAGCTGAAATGATGGTGGGTGTTTTCCGTTATTTTTAAGTGCTAAGCTAAAATAAGGCTGAGATCGCAGAGGAGAAATTCGAAAATAAGCAACATAAATCTTGTAAAACACGTACACAACGAGGTACGTGATGTCGGTTTTTTGTCGGTGTTAATTATTTTAGCTAATAAAATGACTCTACGTGTTCAATTGACTAGCAAATTTATTGTTTCATGGAGTGAAACAGCGAATAAAAACGTATATTACACAAGATTAACTCATCAACTGCATACGTTGTACAATTGCAAAAATGAATGAAAATCATCCGATAAAACAAAAAAAAATCAAACTAAGAACTCAACAATACATTCTTACGCTACAAATTCTTATTCTTTTCACCTTAAAATATGTACTTAGACACTGAAGGCAGACCAGTTACAGAGTTAACAGGAAAATCTAAAATGTGATAAGGAGAAATCAGATGCACCTCTCAGTGCGCAAAATCATGTGTTTAGACATCTCTCTTTTTATTTGAATCTCTACCTCAAATGGGTTAACTAGCAGTTATATTCACTGTGAACGTTCATAGTGTTTCGAGTTCAGAGTTAGAATTTCGATACATATTTCCGCCACACTTTTATGCATTATAATGTAAGTACTGGGTATATAAACGTAGGTGATTGAGAGAACCATGGAGAAAGATAGAGAGAGAGAGAGAGAGAAACGGAAGATTAACCAAGTATTTTTCTCTCTGCATGTTCATTGAGTTTACTCTTTGTGTAAAATCGACCATCAAGACCAATTACCCAAGTCTTCTCCATCAGTTCTTTCGTTATTACCATTTAGTTCGTGTCGAATCGTCACAGAGAATAGACGTGAAAAATTTCAATTCCTCCGAATATCAAAAACTACCCTACTACTGCCACTGACTATGAATAATAGATAATTTTCCACATAATTTTTGTGTTGTGTTCTCGGGAATGTTATAGAAAAAAGACTACCAATTAGTTTGAAATCGATTAACGGGATTCGAAGTTTAAATGTGCACACAAAGTGAATGGCAAAACTGTTACGTTTTTGTGTGATTTGGAACTGGTAAAATTTTTTTGACGAAGTCAAAAAGAAAAGTAGAAAAAAAAGGAAATTATCTCTCGGAAGAAAATGTGACTGAGCAAAAATGATGTGAACAGTTTAAATTTGGTAAATCAGCAAATCGAGGTTCGGTGCAAACTGAAAATATGAACAGGAAAAATAAACGAAACAATTTATGACGCGTTTTAAATTGGTCTTAATTGAATGCGAAAAGGTTGAGTGCCCGCGCTCATCAACATAAACGTATCACACTCACCATGTTTGGATATTATTTCATGCTATTCTGTTTCGTATTTCAATTGCCAATCGACAGCGTATGGTCACAGTGTCACTGGCAATATAATCGGACGAAAGTAACATGTCGCATCCGGATGCTGGACAAATCCGGCTTAGATTTGCAAGACGCCGAAGGCACATCGAAATTAGATATTGAATGTAGTGAACAGTACTCGTTCGAGAGTCAATTACCGTTGAACGTTTTCAGTAAATTACCCATATTAAGTGAATTGAGAATCGATGGTTGTAAATTAATGCAATTGCCCAGTGGGGCGTTCGAAGGACTTACAGGACTGAAAAAATTGCGTGTTAATACACGAAACTCTGAGTGGGGTCCGGGTAAAACTTTAGAAGTGAAAAATGACTCATTGGACTATTTAAAAGAATTGCAAGTGCTGGACTTAAGTGAAAATAATGTGAGATCACTTCCCGAGCACTCGTTGTGCCCATTAGTTAGCTTACAGGTGCTAAATGTAACACAAAATCGAATACGGTCAGCGGAGAATTTAGGATTCGCCGAAAAGAATTGTAACGGCGGCGGTGAGCTGCAAACACTGGATGCTAGCTTCAATGAGCTTAGAACCATTAGTGATAATTGGGGCATTTCGAAACTCCGTCGTCTGCAGCAGCTCTATCTGCAATTCAACAACATCACCGACTTGTCCAGAGATGCATTTGCCGGCCTAACGTCACTGAGAATACTCAATCTAAGTTACAATCACATCGAATCGCTACCAGACAGCCTATTCGCTGGAGCCAAAGACTTACGTGAAATTCATTTACAAAACAATGAATTGTTCGAACTACCAAAGGGATTGTTTCATCGGTTGGAACAGCTGTTGGTATTGGATTTAAGCGGAAATCAGTTGTCAAGCCATCACATTGGCAATGGTACATTTTCCGGACTGATAAGACTGATTGTTTTAAATTTAGCACATAATGCCCTCACACGTATCGACACAAACACATTCAAAGAGCTGTTTTTCCTGCAAATATTGGACTTGAGAAACAATTCCATCGGAAATATTGAAGACAGTGCATTTTTACCACTCTACAATTTGCACACATTGAATTTAGCTGAAAATCGATTGCATACGCTCGACGACCGTATATTCAACGGACTGTATGTACTGTCGAAGCTGACCATTAATAACAATTTAATAACGATCGTTGAACCGAACGTTTTCAAAAATTGTTCAGATTTGAAAGAGCTGGACATGAGCTCCAATCAATTGACATCGGTTCCTGTTGCATTACAGGATTTGTCTGTCTTGCGTACATTGGACCTGGGGGAGAATCAAATATCCAGTTTCGAAAACGGGTCGTTCCGTAATTTGCATCAACTGACTGGACTCCGATTAATTGATAATCACATCGGAAACATTACCAAGGGAATGTTTTGGGATTTGCCACGGTTGAGTGTGCTCAATTTGGCAAAAAATCGAATTCAATCCATCGAACGCGGTGCATTCGAGAAAAATTTGGAAATCGAGGCTATACGACTGGATCGCAATTTCATTACCGATATCAATGGTGTGTTTGCTGCATTAGCCACTCTGTTATGGTTGAATTTATCGGAAAATCATTTGGTGTGGTTTGATTACGCGTTCATACCGAGCAATTTAAAATGGTTGGATATACACGGCAATTACATCGAAGCGCTGGGAAATTACTACAAATTGCAAGAGGAAATTCGAGTTAAAACTTTAGATGCTAGTCATAATCGGATAACTGAAGTGGGACCAATGTCCGTACCAAACAGCATCGAGCTGCTGTTTATAAACAATAATCACATCAGCACCGTTCATCCAAACACATTTGTGGATAAAGTAAATTTGGCCCGTGTGGATTTGTATGCTAATGTGATTTCGAAATTACAGTTGCATACATTACGTGTGGCTCCGGTTGAGGATGAAGCTCTGTTGCCCGAATTCTACTTGGGTGGTAATCCGTTCGAATGCGACTGTTCAATGGAGTGGCTACAACGAATAAATAATCTCACTTCTAAACAGCATCCACGTGTTATGGACTTGCCGAACATCGAATGCATAATGCCACATGCACGTGGTGCACCTGTACGTTCGTTAACCACACTACGTTCAAAGGATTTCCTGTGCCGCTATGAAACACACTGCTTTGCATTGTGCCATTGTTGTGATTTCGATGCATGCGATTGCGAAATGACATGCCCCACAAATTGTACATGCTATCATGACCAGACGTGGAGTACTAATGTGGTCGACTGTGGTGAACAAAAAACTATTGATTTACCCAATCGTATACCGATGGACGCTACTGAAGTGTATTTGGATGGAAATGTGATACCCGAATTACAAAACCATGCATTCATCGGACGAAAAAATTTGCGAGTGCTTTTCGTTAACGGCAGCAGCGTGGCGGCTATACAAAATCGTACATTCGCTGGATTGAGTGCACTTCAGGTATTAAATTTGGGCGACAACCGTTTACACACGTTACACGGATATGAGTTCGAGCATCTTTCCCATCTGAAGGAATTGTATTTGCATAACAATCAACTGACCCACATCGGCAATGAAACGTTGGCTGCGATGAAATCATTGCAAGTTCTACGAATTGACGGAAATCGAATTAGTATACTGAACGTGTGGCAACTGCAGCCCAAACATTTCGTGCACTTACGGTCGTTGTCACTTGGTAGAAATGCATGGTCTTGTCGATGCAAATATTTGCAAGACTTAACATCTTTTGTGGCGGACAATGCTGTGATTGTACAAGATCTACAGGATATATATTGTGTTGATGGTGCCATAAAACGTGAACTGGATTTTAATGCAACAGCTGCATGCACCGATTATTATGCTGGTGGTTCCGTATTGCCGGGAGGTGTTCCAAACATGTACATTCCATTGTTGATTGCTGTTTTGGGCTTAATTTTTGTGTTGGTTTTGCTGATGATTGTGTTTATGTTCCGTGAACCTCTACGTGTCTGGTTATTTTCACATTATGGCGTACGAGTATTTGGGCCACGTTGTGAAGAATCAGAGAAGCTTTACGATGCCGTTCTGCTGCATTCGCCCAAGGATTCCGAATTTGTCACCAGAGAAGTCGCTGCTGAATTGGAAATGGGCCGCCCACCGTTTCGTCTATGCATACAACACAGAGATCTCATGCACGATGCTTCCCATTTGCAAATCTTAGAAGCAGCCCGATCGTCCCGACGAATCATTCTGATTTTGTCACGAAATTTTCTGCAAACAGAGTGGAGCCGTTTCGAACTTCGCCGTGCACTACACGAATCGCTACGGGGTCGTCCACACAAACTGGTCGTAATCGAAGAGCCAGACGCCCTATTGGAGGCTGAAAATGATGTTGAATTGGTTCCGTATCTGAAAACCACCACCGTCAATCGAATTCGTCGCAACGATCGCCATTTCTGGGAGAAGTTAAGATATGCATTGCCAGCCGAACGCCTGTATCCGGGAAACAACTATACCATCGATCACCATCACGAACGTGTCAAGCAACCAGCTAGTCCGGGTGTTCTATTCCGTCAGGCTCCACCTCCGGCCTATTATCAAGATCCGGACGATACCAATTATTCGTCGGCAACGACAGCAACACCGAGTCCCCGCCCAACCAGACGCGGCATGGTTGAACTACCGCAACGACCACCATCGGAGCACATCTATTCCAGCATAGATTCAGATTATAGTGGTTTAGAGAATGCTAATATGGTTGTTGGTGTGCATCGACCGTCATGGCGTGGTAATCATGGTAATCCGAACAATCATACTCATCATGGACAACATGTGCAAGCTTATTTGGTTTGAAGAAAGGAAAACAAAACAAAAATTTTAAATGCAAACAACAACAACAACCACAACAAAATAACCGCGTAAATAAAAATGAAAATAATGAAAAAATGAAAAAAAAAATTCTTTATTAATTCCAGCAAAAAAAAAAATATTTAAAAACTTCTATATAACTTATTGTAAATATTAATTTAAAATTTATTAAAACAAAAACGGAATGAACTCTTGGTAATTTATGATGCAAAAGAAAACGAAGTTAAAACAAAACAAACACTCAAGTGCATATGATGGAAATAATGAGTTAATGATAAGAAAATGGAAAATGGGAAAAAAAATTATTATTGTTTTAAATAATAACGAAAAATGTGAAAAATAAATGTGATATGTACAGTGAATATATAAGATATGGATATGATAAAGATAAACTCTTTTATTTGTTCAACAATAGCCGGCTATCCATCCGTTCATCTCGTAGTTTTTTTCTCTCTCCCTCTCATTTTCCCATACATGAATTCAACAATACAAATCTCAGTGCAGCACAACTCTAAATATCCTCAAATGTCCACTCACTCATTCCAAATTTATTTTTTTTGGTTTTTTATTTCTGTAGACTGTGCAGTTTTGCGAGAAAAAAAAATCTGTTCGGATTACAAATGGCACAACTCTTAACGCAAGTTTGTATGCAATAACATGGCTTCACTGATCCATTCAACTTTTTTTTTACTCGTTTTATTATCATAACGTTAAGGGTTGTTGTATGATTCGGTACGTTGGACGTCTCTTTTTTCGTATTGTAAGTTTTTACTGGAATATTTCTAAATAAAACTCATGTTACTTGATGCGGAATCTCGTGAAAATACAATATGAAAAGGAACTGCTGAATGATGCAGTGTTTATACAAATTTCAATGTTTCGGAGATAAAACCTTAAAGTTTTATAAGAGGGTTTATTGTGAGAATTTGTTGAATTTATCCTACTTCAAATGCAGAGTTTAATAGAAATATGTGATTCAAATGGATCAGAGAGAATAGAACTTTTTAACTCTGAAAGCAAAAAAAAACTAGGCGAAAAAAACCACTTCACAAATGCATCGATACCATATGTATGTAGATCGTTTGATTAAAGTTTGAAAAAACAAAACTGAAAATTGAAAACGAAAAAGATTCGACCAAATTGTTTTGTCATTTTTTTGTTGTATAGAAATTCTCTTTAACAAGCCTGCAGCTTTCTTTTTCATCCAAAAAAATCGATTTGCAAATACAATTAAACCAACCCCTTTAAAAATGGCAATATTTTCATCAACAACCCTAAACAGAATTGGTCGCAAATGCAAAAGAAATAACATCAGCAATAATCTAAAATTTAATATAAATTGCAATCCAATTGTTCGAAGGACAGTCGCGGTAAATCCACATGCATTGATGTAAGTAAAACCAAGGTACTTGATGAAAATTTGTCTTGTCGAATTAAATCACAATTTTCGAAAATATTTTTATACCATCGGACACATGATACAAATACATCGAAAAACACGAACGATAGGTATGTATACTTTCGAGGCGTCTCGGAATTGGCGCAAATATTTTGAATATTTGTCTGTGTTAGTTAAACACTTTCCCAGACATTGCTTATTATTTCGTTATACCTCAAACCTCACCCACTCATTTTACTCAAACCGAACCGAAAAAAACCCCGAATCGATTATGAAATCTATCACTCCCTTTTGACCGAATATAATATTCATTTCATAGAAAAAGAATGATATAAAGTATTAAGCGTTCATGCGACCATAAAAATGAAATTAAAACCATTCTTCCAATTAACTTGAAAACGTGTTAATTAAAAAATAAGAAGCGAAAAAAAGAAACACACGAAACGAACAAGGGGTTTATTTAATTTCCTTTTTCGCTCTTTTTTTTTATTTCGTTCGTCATTTTGCAATCGTTCTGTTTAATCTTTTCTCAGTTTTCATGGCTGCTTCCATTATTTTTTTGTATAGTTTTATATCTTCATAATGACACTCTTTGTGAAATTCGTTCAGGGAATTTGTTGCACAAAATTCGTTCCCCAACGAGTCAAGTTACATTTTAATAAAAAGTAAGTGCATCAAAAATGGGCGAACTTCACTTACTGATTACATTCTACATTTAATATGCGTCCGACAAAATGACATTGTTTTAGAGAGAATTTGATTGGGATTACATTTTGTTAATGAGTTGAGTTAGACAATTTAACAGAAACAGTTTGTTATCTGCAAACAACAATAGTTACGACAATAATAAGTGATGACTTCAGGAGAAGAATTACGGCATTCTCTATTCTCTACCAAAATTACTATGAAAATGTTTCGACCGACGAACTTGATTGCAACATTTTCATTGTAATTTTGGTGATGAATGTCGGTCGAATTAAATAGCAAAATGTTTCAATTTATGAAGTAATAGATTCTGTGTCGAACAGAACGGGCTCAGTTTTATTGATTAGGTCGCGCTAAGCTATTATCGTTACCGTGGACGATATTATAATTTTTTGAACGATAATATCGTTCCTGATAATATTGACCTTGTAGAAATGTTCCCTCTTATATCCTTGCCTCTTATTAAAGGTCAACTATCTTAGTACGATCTCGGACACTGCAATTTTTTGGGATATTATATTCTACCGATAAATTAATTCAAAACTACCGATAAAAAATAATAAATGACCGATAAACACGGTACCGATAGAAAATAATAAATTATCGATAGACAAATTCACAAGTACCGATAAAAATATTCAAAACTATCGATAACTTTTTACCGATAAAAAGTACTAAAGTACCGATAAACTGGTCGTTTTATCGATCATTTATCATTTTCTATCGGTAGTTTATTACTTTCCATCGTTAACTCATTATTTTCTATCGGTAGTTTAATACTTTCTATCGATCATTAATTATTTTTTATCGGTAGTTCATTATTTTGTATCGGTAGTTCATCATTTTCTATCGGTACTTTAATTTTTTCTATCGGCAGTTTATAATACTTAATGTTAATGGTCAATTGTTGTTATCGATTGGTCAAACATAAATTTTTAGTGCTCAAGATTTTTTAGACAATACGAAAAATATAAAAAACAAAATAGAAAAAAATAACGGAAGTAATAATAGAGAAATGAAAACACAACAAATTTATAAATGTCGTAAATGTCGTGAGGCTCCCCGTCCAGGCTCGAACTGGCCATACTGGGCGTTCGGGCGATTCCCGGCAGGGCTTTTTTAAATTTCAACCATTTAGTGTTCAAACAAATGCAGCCCATTTTAGCGAACATATTGGAAATCCTACTGATTGGAAATCGAAAAAAAATTAACAGAAAGGCCTCAGTTGGAAAATTTTGATTAAAAATCGAAAAAAACTAACAGAAAGGCCCTCAGTAAAAAAAATTCCATTTGAAATCGAAGAAAAATCAACAGAAAGGCCTCAGGAGGAAAAATTTTGATTGGAAATTGAAAAAAGTTAACAAAAAGGCCTCAGTGGAAAAATTACGATTAGAAATCGAAAACATTTTGATTGGAAATCGAAAAAATTAAGAGAAAGGCCTGTTGGAAAATTTTGATTGGAAATCGGGAAAAAATTAACAGAAAGGCCCTGAGTGGAAACATTTCGATTAGAAATCGAAAAAATTAAAAGAAAGGCCTCAGTAGAAGAAATGTGATTCTAAATCGAAGAAAAATTAACAGAAAGCTTGACAGAAAAGCCCCAGTTAAAAATTTCCATTGGAAATCGAAAAAAATTAACAGAAAGGCCCTCAGTAGAAAAATTCCATTTGAAATCGAAGAAAAATCAACAGAAAGGCCCAAGTGATGAACTACCGATAGAAAATATTAAAATACCGATAGAAAACAATGAACTACCGATAGAAATTAATAAACTACCGATAGAAAGTAATAAAATACCGATAGAAAATGGAATTTGACCGATGAATAGTCGTAAAATTATTAATTTATCGGTATTTTATCACTTTTTATCGGTAAAAAGTTATCGGTAGTTTTGAATATTTTTATCGGTACTTGTGAATTTGTCTATCGATAATTTATTATTTTCTATCGGTACCGTATTTATCGGTCATTTATTATTTTTTATCGGTAGTTTTGAATTAATTTATCGGTCGTTTATTAGTATCCATTTTTTTTCGGTAATTTTTCCTTCGTCAAAATATTTTTATCGTTATATCAAACATCAAATTAAGGATGATTAGATCATTGCAAACGATTATTAGCCCATTCAAGCGATCTTTGCTTTAATTAATTAATGGTCTGATCGAATAGAAGAAAAAAACTTACCCAACATGAAAAAGAAGTCCGCGCTTCAGGTTTACCTGAGACAAAAAAAAAAACAATTCTTTCCAATTCAGCCGAATTCGTTTGACCCGAGTTAAATTTTCAAAGAACTAATTTAACAAATTTAAATATTTGACAATTTTATGCGACATTTCTGTCTTATCTAAAGACCAGAGCGCTGTCGGCAGAAACATTATATTAAATATTATACATGCCTATCATAGACGAGGTTATATTACAAATTCGTGGCGTTATATATACAATCCAGAACACAACAGAACTCAAAATTTTATAATCCGTTACGCTAGTTCCGAATAAATTTTTATTTTTTTATTTTTTTTATTTTTGTTGTGCACACCATCCTAACATTTTATAATAATTTTTAATATCAAAGATATTTTAATCAAATTTAAATCGGTTTCTTTATCGCATGCATATTATGAACATTTTAGATGTTTGATTTCATTCGAAATGAAAAGAAACGTGTGCGGCGGCCTTTTTTTTCCATACCTAGACTGACTAGACTATGGATTTTTAAATTGACAGATCCGATGGAGTTATTTTAAAAAGCATAAGCAACAACAACAACAACAACAAAAGGCTAATAATAAAAGAGAAAAAATTTAATATTTTTACCGGCCAAACCGCATTTGAATTTATAATATCGCGATTACGGTGTATGTTTGGTAGTCGTATCACAGTAAAACACTTTTTATGTATCTAAGAAAGCGAACAATGTTTGATTTGTAATCTCATGAAGAATGTGGCTGTTCATGCAACATATAGACAGATGGATTGGGAGATAATCTATTTGGATCTAATAATAATTCTGTGACTTTGCGTGAATGTTTGTTTAAAAATAAACATTCAGTAGCACTTATAGAGGAAATACAAAAAAAAAATTTCTTCGACTTTTTTGACAAAGAAAAAAAAATAATTTTGTGAAAGAAATTGAAAGGTTAAATTACCGACGTTGGAGACTTGTAATCAATAAATTACATTCTAACTTATATTGAGCATTGCTTCCATAAAACAATTTGGTAAATTTTCGGTTGACTAAAATGACCGTATCGATACGTTTATTTCTAGGGGAGTGTCTGAAATGGACTGAAACCAACCATAATAATTTTCGTTTGCACTGTTGTTATACAACGTTCATCTGTTATGTGTTTACGAAAAGTGGACTTAAATTGACCCGAAAATTTGTGACGTTACGTGAAAAAAACGGCCAAATAACTTTTGACTCAGAACGCTCATAAATAAATTTAATTTATTGCTCTAGATTTTTGTTTTAGTGCTTATGAGCATGAGTGTGGTATTGGAACGAAGAAGTTCACTGATATTTACGAAACTCATAAAAAATTTTATGAAAAATGTGACGATTGAACAAGAGTTTATTTTTTCAACTTTAAAGAAAAGGTTCATTTTTATAGCCGTTTTTTTCCAGAGATAAGACATTTTATTACACTTGTGTTAATAGAAAAGATATTTTCCATTTGAGATATTACAATGATTTTCGAAAATGGTCTAGCAGCAGGACTTAGTCATATCAAAGAGTAGTTTTATTCACTATAAAATACAGAACCAGTTCAATAATGAAACGCTTACACAATGACAAGAACTAGTTTATTAAATTGTCGTCTTTCCTGCATCCCTACAATGTATAAAAATGTTCTGACACAAAAAAAAAATCGAATTTATTTGTCGAAACATCATGGGCTTAAAAAATGTTAATCCATTCAAAGATATGTTTCTCGTCTCCAATATACCAGGTTAAAAGATATTTATCTCACCCATTATCTTACATCCAAAATCAATATTTTTTGAAGCACACTCAACTGACACATCATTTAAAAATATCGGTCTACTGTTCATCAGAAGGTGTGTCGTCCAATATTTATTTTATTTACTCATTTGTTGAACTATTAATAAATTTCGATTTAAAGTCAAAAGCAGAATGAATTCAAAATATTGAAATAATTTTTAAATTTGATTTGATTTTTATGTTTGTTACCGAATTTATTTAAAAATTCATAGAGCCGATGTATTACTCAATTTTTCGTTGTTGTTTAGAGCAGCAACAATGAATGATTTTTCATTGCGAAATCTTTTTTTGTCAGCAAAATTATTCTTTTTTTGCAGCAAAATTTTTTTTTTTATCAGCAAATTTATTCTTTTAGTTCAGCAAATTTATTGCTATTGTGACCAAATTTAATTCTTCGTCTGCAAATTTATTTTTTTTGAAGCAGCAAATTTAATCTTATTTTGTCAGCACATTTATTTTTTTGCAATCTGCAAAATTAAATATTTTTTTAGCTATTTTTTAGCAGCAAATTTATTTATTTCTATCAACAAAGTTAATACTTTTGTCAACAAATTTATTTATTCGTCATCAGCAAAATTAATTGTTTATTTTAGCTATTTTTTAACAGCAATTCTATTGATTTGCAACAGCAAATTTATTCTACTTTTGTCAGCAGATTTATTTCTTGTCATAAGCAAAATTAATTGTTTATTTTAGCTATTTTTTATCTATTTTTGGTGAAATGGATTTTCATATATTCTTTTCGTCACTAGTGGTGAAATGGACACCAAAACCCAATGCTTATCGAGCAACACCTCTAACCATTCGGCTATTGAGATATATAATCGCAGTGTAACAATTTTCAAAAGTTCATTTTTCGCAGCTGGTTGCAGAAAACGTTGTATGCAACACGTTGTGAAAGTGGTAGTTTTTGTCACATGCTTCGCTCGCTTCGCACGTTTGATAACATTACATCTAGTGACACAAACTACCACTTTTCGCAACTAGCTGCAGAAATTACTATTTCACGTCTTACGTCAACGTAAATAGTTATTGACACTACACGGACAATTCATTTCTTTTTACGAAATGGATACCAATTTTCATTGCACTTAAAAAGCGTTTTAACACGCCGAGCGATCCGGCCCATTGCCTCGGAGCGAAGCGGAGGGCCGCAATGCGAGCCGGGCGCCGGAACGGTGTCGGTAACTTAGGAGTTAATTTTTTTTCTCTCGCATCGTCTAATAATTAGTCTGTGTAATTCATTGCCCATAAAGAGCGTTTTAACACGCCGAGCGATCCGTAAACTTAGTTAAAGTGAAATTATTATGAAAGGTGTGCATCCTAGAAATTATGCATAGCGAAATTACGAAGCCCCATTCAAATCGAGGGATAAATGCTTTTTGGGCACTAGGTGTGTAGATTGACACTCGATACCGCAGGTCGAGCGTGACAATACACATCGTGTGCCTAAAAGATCTATCACCGAGTTGTGTACAACGTTTTTCGCAATAAAGGCAACGGAAAGTTCTACTTTTCGTCGCTTGTTGAGTTGACGTTTTCGTGTTAGTGGTGTTAGTGATATAATTTTATATGTCCTACTGCGGGACATATGCTGATTGAAGATAGTAATTTTCCTACTTATAAAAAAATAAATTTGCAATTGAAACACTAATTTGCTGACAAAAAGCAATAACTTCGAGGTATTAATTTTGCTGTTCGAAGGCATTAAAAGTGCATGTTACAAAACAATAAATTTGCTGACTACAAAGTAATAAATTTGCTGCCAGGGATTTGCTGCAAAAGAATTTTTTTGCTGCTTAAAGTCAGTAATATTGCTGCTCAGAAAGCAATAAATATGCTGTTCGAGTACTAATAAGTTTGCTGAAAATAAGACTAATTTTGCTGATACAAAACACTAAATTTGCTGATAAAAAAGATTAAATTTGCTGCTAAAAAAAATAAATTTGCAGAAAAAAAGAATAAATTTGCTGACAAAAAAATAGATGCCATTTTTCATTTCTCTTATAATTCGCTAATTCCACTCGTAACTTTTTTGCATTTAACTATTCATATTCAATGCGAAAATCATACATAAAATTGAAAACAAAATTATTGTTAAAAGTTCCACAGCAAGGTTCGGGAAGTGGCGAAGATTTTTCTTATCTTTTGGATCATAAAAATTATATTCTTGGAGAATATTTACTTCAAATCTGTTGCAAGTTGCAATTCAACAGAATAAGTAGCTACTCAGCCGGACGATGTAATTGTGGGTGGAAGAAATTAAATTAATTAATTAGATTCAGTTTCATTTTCTTTAATTGCGACACACAACCATTGTGTATGTGTGTATACTGTACTTTCTCAAACGACATAATTGAAATCATTTATTTCATTCGCCTGAACGTATTACTTGATTGACTCTTTAGCGAAGGATGAATGTTGATAATTTATAATGTCATATTAAATTGAATGAAAGCATTAGTGACTCAAAGTATAAATACATTTTTACAAAACAACCAAACGTTTATGAGATCTATAAAGTGAGTGTCTCGTTCGTTTGTTGACTTTTGTGTTTGTGAACCAACTTCAATTGTATTATACGAAAAATTATGTTCTTGTGTCGATGAATTACATTCGAGTCGTAAACAAAGAATTCTATGTGGCATATGTGGGCGATGAATGGTGTAGAGCATTTATTTTTATATTTTGGATTAGATAAGGAACTTCGGTAGGATGAGATTATTTTCTATGGATTATAGACATTACGTCGGAGGTTCCAAATTCTAACTTTGACGAGTCGGGACCCGAAGGTGCTTTACGTGAATAGGGAATGTGAGCGAAGCGCCATTTACATTGCCGTATCGCATAAAATGTATTTCGTTAATTTAACATGAAGGTGGCGGTACATTTCTACGCGGTCAATAATCATCAAGAGCGCTAGTAAAGATGAAAAGTTGAGTTTGGTGTGTGTGTATGGTGTTGATCTAAGGCGAAGCCGAGGTAAATAAACACACAAAAACGGGACTCGAGTTTTGTAATGAACTTTATAAGCTTGTGAGCAGTGCCTATATTCGCGAAGATATTTTCACGAATTTTCTCAAATTTTCACGATTTTCTCAAATTTTCGTGAATTTTCCCAAAACGCGAGAAAATCGCTAAAATTTGAGAAAATTCATGAAAATATTTTCGCGAATATAGGCACTGCTTGTGAGCTTAAAGTCATTTACTTTTCGTCCCTAGGGCTGTAATAAGCCACTTTCGACTCTAGTGCAAACAAAAGCATGAAAATCTAATATAATGGAAAGAAAAAGGAAGATAACTTACACCTAGTAGGTATGTCGAACACTCTCAAATTATTAGCAGGTACGTAATCTCATCTATAGTCTACCGATTCAAGGTAATTTTTTAAGCGGAACCCATCACACAGTGTTCGGAAATGGTGAGACTGTGTGATTTATTAGATACAAAATACGTGTACATAAGGTATAAGAATATTATAATGACCCATCCCAACATTAAGTGAGATGTACTTACACGTACAACTTATTAACGTGGGCAGGCATACCATTGCCCTCCGGCGCTATACCATTTTAATCGTAGCAATTAAAAGTATGAAATGTGTACTGTACTATACTACCAGCAAAGGCTGTGTTTTAATTATTAATTATCAAAAAAAAAACTTTTTTTTCGCTACAGTACAACACCAGCAATGTTTCTAACGCTTTAGGCACGGTTTTCTTTCGACTGACGTTGTTTTGGAGTGAAAGAATGAAATAGAAAAAAAAATAAGTAAAGAGATCATTTAAGATGAGGAAATAAACATCGGTAAACCGGATTTTTCGTCTGATCACAATGTTATACCAATCGTTTAATAAGACGAAACACTTTACAATAAAAAAAGAGCTGCGTTGTTCTTACAATTATTTTTTTCTTTTTCATATTTTTAATTGTAGTCAAAATAAATGGACACCCACACGCCATAAATGGTGCTATTGTTAGTTGTTGTTTCCTTTCTTCGGTAGAGGTATAAATAAATATTGTCGATGATTCTATACAGGTCACCAAGATGATAAAGAGTTTGTAGTGTGGGAATCGGGAAAATTAAATAATTGAAGACCTATTTTAGGGAATTAAATTTTCGAAACCTCCAAAATTTCTTTAAAATTCCCGCATATTCCTGAAAACAAAAAACCCCAAAAACATAAAAAAAAAACTACTAAAAAGGCCATTGCAACAACGGAGGCACAGAGACGTAGATAAAACATTACGAAAAATTAAGTAATTTTCGGGAATTTAATTCCACTAAACTAGGCACTGGTTTAATTCTCTGATTAAAGCCAATAAAAGTGTAAAACAGGTATGGTCTATTGTCCGCCCGCAGTATAAAAAATTTTGATTTTCGCCCCCAAACGCACTCATTTCAATATTATTTTGACATTAATTATAAAGACGTTAAGGCCCGTCATTGGGAAATGACAGGACAGTTTACCGAAAATGTATGGAAAATTTTATCACAAAAATTCACCGAAAAAATTCAAAGAAACTCACCTCTTACGCTTTCCATTGAATTCGGGCATAGTCTCTTTAGGTCGCCAAGGCATATTTGAACACTAAACACTTTTTACTCGATGCAAAAACAAAAAGATTTTTTTTTGTTTTGTCGCGACAAAAAAACAGAAAATATTTCGACACAACTGCGACACTCCGCTACTATAAGTACTAGAATGTATGTTTGCTGTGTTCACTTCGGCGGTAAAATATTTTCATTCAAAAAAGTGTCGGACATATTATAAAAATCATGAAACAGTTGACAAAGGGTAGCGTATATATTTAATAATGCTCATCGACCATTTTTTTAAACTTTACGAGAGCTCAGCGGACATTCTTTCAACGATGGGAGAGCATTTATTAAAAATTTAGCCTCTCGTAAGACTGCGCTGAGCGTAAATAAATGTTCGTTTCTCTTTAGTAAGCTAAGAAGACTTCGCGAAGTCTAATTATGCCACCTCTTTGAATAAAAATATCGCCTGAGTTCTAATAATTCTCCGCTGAGTTCTAATAATTCTTCGCTGAGCTTTAACAAACCTCCGCTGAGCTCTTACATTTCTCCGCTAGGCTTCAGGAAGTGCCCGTTAGGCCTAAGCAAGTTGCAGGAAGGCTTAATGGAGCGAATCGGACACTCAGCGGAGATCTGCCAAAGCTAAGTGGAGTCTTATTAAATCATAGCAACAATTATTAGGTATCCGCTGATGCTTATTGAGTGTTCGCTTAGCTTCATTGCCTTACTACAACGTGCTAAGGTCTGACGGACTCTTACTGAAGCCTAGCGGAGAATTATTAGAGCTCATTGGAGGTTTGTCAAAGCTCAGCGGAGAATTATTCGACCTCAGCCGATATTTTTATTCAAAGAGTTGGCATAATTAGACTCAGCGAAGTCTTGTTAGCTTACTAAAGAAGTGGGAGAGGTTACAATTTTAATAAATGTCTATCCTCGTTGAAGTGTCGGACATTTTTTGAATGAAAATATTTTACCGCCGAAGTGAACACAGCAAACATTCATTCTAGTACTTATAATAGCGGAGTGTCACAGTTGTGTCGAAATATTTTCTGTGTTTTTGTCGCGACAAAACAAAAAAAACTTTTTGGTATTGCATCGAGTAAAAAGTGTTTTAGTGTTCAAATATGCCCTGGCGACCTAAAGTGACTATGTCCGAATACAATGGAAAGCATAAGGGGTGAGTTTCTTTGAATTTTTTCGGTGAATTTTTGTGATAAAATTGTTCATACATTTTCGGGAATCTGTCCTGTCATTTCCCAATGACGGGCCTTAAGATGAATGTTCGACCGGTTCTGTACTTTCTGTTGCGTTCTTCGGGTTTCTTTTCGGCATGGACTATTTTTGGGAAAACGTTTTCCCATTGTTTTTCTTAAAATTTCCAAGATTTTCCCACATTTTTCCAAATTTTCCGAAAAATATTTTATTTTGGAAAATTCAGGAAAATATGTGGGAAAATCTGGGAAGCCGTGGAAAAATTCAAGAGAAATGTTTTCACTAACATAGTCACTGCTCTTGGCAAATATTTAGTATCCTGTTCTGTCACTTGGAAACACTCTTATACCTTTGTGATACATAACTGAGCTACACACAAAACAAACAATCATTCGTCCTCATCCGCATAATAAAAAAAAGGGAACGTAATGGAAACCAATAAACTAAAATAAATAATTTGATTTGTAGCAATTTCAATTCGTATGTGTATCTACGATGTTACAAACTTTAATATTTCGGCTTATCATCTTACAGCAGAAAATCAATATAAAACAACCCTCATTTCTTTTCCACATTAAATTGCCACACTCAACATTTTGGATATATCCCGGAAGGGAAAAAAAACTGTCCTCCCACTCTTCACTCACATTTCTAGGTCAACAATATTTCCACTATCATGATATATTTATGAAGGTTGGTGGAGAATTCGTCCGATGGATAGAGTATAGAGTCGGAAAAAAAGTACAAATGCTCTACAAAAGTAATAAATCCAACCCGAATATATACGTTTTAGCCAGTTTCTTGTTATGCATAATACTAACATCCCTCACATCGCTAACCTATATTATATGTTCAAGTCAACGAGTGTGAATAATATTTACTTTTATATGTGTGCGTTAACCTTTCTTCGTTTATGCTACACTACCTAAAGAAGATTGAACATTGAACATAACGATCTGTGTGGTATAATACCTCTACGCCATGTGAAACAAAATTGTAATGCTACTACATGTTACTATTACAGACTATCAACACATGTGCCTGGATTCCTTGAAAATATAAATCTAAGCGAGAGAGAGAGTATCAAAATATTATTTTCGTAGGCACGAAAAGAGGGTTCATAACCAATATGAAAACTAAACCCCCTACAACTTAACCACCTCTAGAATTCATAAAAACTTTTAATCAGATTATGTGTATACAGCAAAGGATGTGGTTTGAGCCGGCAGGAAATATGCTTCCATAGACCTAGAACATAACATTCTATACGTATGAACTGTGTAAGCACACAGCACAGATGTAACTCAACGTATAAATCGAATCTGGGTCAACAAATCGAAATGACTTTTTTTAATTAAAATTGAAATCATTTTCATTTTTGATATGAAACAAAGAGGAGTTGAACCGAATATCATTCCATTTACACTAAAAATACGAATTCGCTGGTAAGAATTAGGCTAGAAGAGCTTTGCCACATTGTTGTTTTACATTGCCAATAGAATGGTTCCGCAAAGATTCCCGCAAATATTGAAAATCAGTCAAAAACACTCAAAAGAGTAAAAGTGACGCAAGTCCCTGTGCATACTTCCAAAACAACTGATATCGCTGGAGGTGACGCATTCTGCGCTTGTACGCAAAAACTGTTACAGCAAAAATTTGACCAAAGAAATTCTAGAAACAAAATTTTACCAAAAAATCACAAAGTGGCAGATGGGCCGGACGTATTAGGACATATTCTTGCCTATTTTAAAAAATTTCTTAAAAGTACTTTCCTCAACATCTGCCACTTGTGACGCAAATTTTTTTTGGTAAAATTTTGTTTCTAGAATTACTTTGGTCAAATTTTTGCTGTTACAGTTTTTGCGTACAAGTTCAGAATGCGTCACCTCCAGCGATATCAGTTGTTTTGGAAGTATGCACAGGGACTTGCGTCACTTTTACACTTTTGGGTGTTTTTGACTGATATCAGTTCTTTTGGAAGAATTAGTAGATTGAAAAAATTTGAAAAAATTGAAAAAAAATTGAAAAATTTGAAAAAATGAGAGTACAATTTTTCGGCCGAAATTGAATTTTTTTTTACCTCAAAAGTATTACTAAAAGACATCACTCTTCTTATTTTTAACTGTAAACTACATTTTTAACATTTTAACATTAACATTTTTTAAAAATTAGCGCTTTTTTTACATCTAAAAATTTTTTTTATGGAAAAAGTAAATTTTTCATTGAGTCTTTTTCGAGGGATGCCGGGGTGGCCATTTCATAATATTATCAAAAATGAAAGGGCGTAGCATAAACTACAATTTATTATAGAAGTCGGCATCAAATGGCCATCTGGGCTACGGATGTTATGTACAATTCTTTAAAAAATTGAAAAATTTTAAAAATTGAATTTAAAAAATGTGAAAAATTTTGAAAATTTTAAAAATTTTAAAAATTTTTGAAAAATGTAAAAATTTTAAAAAATTTAAAAAAATTGAAAAATTTGAAAAATTTAAAAAAAATTAAAAAAATTTTAAAAAATTTGAAAAATTTAAAAATTTTTGAAAAATTTAAAAAATTTAAAAATACTAAATTTACCAAATACTAAAAGCGAACAAATTTGTTCTACCATACCCACACTTAAAGGTGTTCTTATATGGGACCTATATGGGAACTTCGAGGAGCCCTAGCTCCGAAACGAGGCCGGTTCCCCCCAAATTTTTTTTTCTGGAATGTCTTAGAATGACGATTAGAATCTACTCCCAAAATTTCAACAAAATCTAAAGAAGACTTTAGAAGATAGGAAACACGGACGGACGGACGGACGGACTAACAAAGTAACGTAGGATTTTTTCATTTCGTTTAAAGTACTGAAATGGACCAAAATGTATGGAAATGGGGCTTCTTGGAAGATTTTTTGCGTGGCCAAATTTTAAGCTGCAAGAACGTGTGATAGCTCGTTGAACTCGTACGGACGCCTAGTTTTTTTAATGGTAATTTGGAGTCATTTGTCTTTGAATTGTAGAACTTCAATATTTGCTGTATATATGGTTCTGCAGTCTACGACAAAATTTTTTTTTTTAATTTTTTCTAGAAATAGAACTTGCGTCACGGGCGCTATGCTAACGCGCGCCCATGATGTTTGCACAAAATCATGAACACTTGACGGAAATGTGCTATGTGTTGAGTGCTATATGACGAAAGGAAGTACGTTTTTGAATAGATCATTAATTCGTCAGCGAATTATTCACCCCGCGTTGTGGATATTATTGTAAATGCTACTAGCTTTTCAGGTGAATAGAGTTTGTTGGAAGAAAACGAAATATTTGCCGGTATAAAATGATGTCCAATTTGAATTTTGGTTATACTGTAATCAGATAGATAATAACAGATGGCGTGCGACTGCCGTCGTGAAGACAACGGACATCTGTTATCTCTTTTTGTATAATTGGGAAGAATCATTCAAGTTCTGACTTTCAATTTTGTGGCGAAGTGTAGATGCACCAGCTATGATATGTACTGCACACTCATAGTTACCTATTTATGATGGCATAATGGTCATTCCACTCAGCATCATAATGTGTAAAATTGGCAAACTTCAGATGCCTGCTGCCTGGTGTCATAGTTAACCATCCAGATCCAAATAAAGTAATTTGCATTCGACGTTATAAATAACAAAAACGAGTCATATGTATGTGCGTAATAGAGTTTCAACGTTTAAGTCAGAGAAATGATAAGTTGGTACGCCTGTGGCCGGGTAAAATGCGTATGTGAGTGACAGTTAGGCCAATCGGAGAGAATGTAACCAATTTTGTGTGAGATTATCTCGCATTATCGTCCATAGAACCTAGATGTCATTCACATACGTATTCCATCTGGTCACAGGCGTGCCAACTTATTATTTCTCTGGTATAACTAAACTCAACTGTTTAGATGAAGTAATTTGTGACAGAAAATTGACTGTCACTAGCTGTATATTCAGGGAAGTTTTTTTTTTGCTAAAATTCTCTTGTAAAGATTAAATCGGCTTTAATTTTACTAACGAACGATTTAAGCAAAATGTTGAAAAAATAACTGAAAATATGAATGAATAAGTATAAAAAGGAATAGAAAAAAATAAATTTTTATTTTTAAATCCATAAACGTATGGCAAAGTAGGTACGTAGCTGGAAATTCTATGTAAACCATTCATAACCATATGCATTGATGTTGTTTATTTGGGATTTGGAATAAATGTGTGTATCTCTGGAGATGGAAGATATTAATTCCATTTTCCCACATTTATTATCATTTTTGTTTTATTTATTTATTTCAACGACATGCAATGCAAGGGATTAAGCTATCCTTTAATTACGTTAGATCGTTTGGTCTTTTGAGAGAGGAAATTAATGGAAATATATTTTTATTTATGGAGCATTTGATTATAATACTTTTCTGCTGCTTCATGTTTGTTTTAGCCATTATAATTACAATTAGCAAATTGAACATGTTCGTCCATTGTAAGTACATTTATAAGCTGAGCTTATCGGTTTGCTTTTAAAAGCAATGAAATAAACATGTAAGGATGCATCGTATTCTGAGCTTGTTCTAGTACGAGGATGAGTAGTAACTACCGTCAATATGTAATAGTCTTTCAATAACAAGCGATAAAAAAATGAAAAAGAGAGTTTTTGTGAGTATTTTGTTGATCCGAGACGAAGCCGAGGCCAATAAAAACACGAGAATTCTACTCTTTGATGGATTTTACATGCTTTTTAGCTTAAAGACAATTTACAGTTAATCCCTGGGGCAGTAAATCACTTTCGACCCTAGGGAAAACAAAAGTATGTGAGAGCTTTTGGTGCTTGCACGATATCATCTATCATAAAATGGAATTTTGCGCGTCCAGTACGTCGTCATACTCGGCTTCGCCTCGGGTTGACAATTTTGACATCTATTGTGCAAAATTTTCGTTGAATCACATGTCGGTAAAATAGCTATTTCTGCAACTGCGCTGCTAAAACTTAACTTTTTCATGCGTGATATGGGTGTCGATCGAAGGGTCTTTTTTTCTCTGGTTTTCTATGTTTTACTTTTCGTCACTAGTTGTGAAATGGACTTACTTTTCACCACTCCTTCTGAACATCTGAAGCATTAACCGTAAATAAAAATTCTTCCATGACCAAATTTCGAATCAACGACACCAAAACCCAATGTTTATCGAGCAACACTTCTAACCATTCGGCTATTGAGTTATATAATCGCAGTGAACCAATTTTTGAAGCGTACAGTGTATGAAGCGTATGCAACTAGTTGCATAAATTACTATTTCATAACCCTTCTTTAGGAGTATAACTAAAAGTTATCCCAGATTTATCGGTTGACAACACATATACTTCGCGCAATCATTATCCACATTCTAAAACCACAATGTGTATAGCTTGCAAGTTTATCACTCAAAACGATCGGGCTGACATAAGAGGGTTCTACCATACAGTAATTGTACCTTCACGTTACACATGTGCACATATCTAGTACTAGTATAATACCTACTCGACGAAAGTTAATAAATTAAATAAATTTTTGTAAAATCTCTTAATATCAATTTAAAAATCAAATTGAATGGTTGTACTTAACAATTGAGTTTTAACATAATGCACGTTGAGGTAGGGAATGAAAACTCTTGCATCTTTATGTACATACACGTACAAATGTGTACAACTTACATCCGCACAGTGCACATATTATAAAATCGATTATTCTGATGCTGGTTTTCAATATGGAATTTTTTTTGTGTACTTCTTCTTCTTCTGCTACACAAAGCCCATAACGTTAAATTGAAATGATGTTATATAAATCAACCATTATATATAGATTTTGTGTAACAAAAAAGTCTTGGGTAAAAGGAGAGAATATTTTGATCACAAAGAATTTAACCCATCAATTATAATCGGAACTAAAGGGTTTCTGGTAAGAGATTTAATCTTCTTTTTTTTCCACAATTTTTCATTTATGACAAAATTTTGTATACCTAAACAGGGGACATAAGACTACGTAATTCTATGTAGACTGAATGAGAAACCCAAACAAGAAATATTTTTTTCTCGTAGTCTCGTTTCGGTATTTTTTGTTTCTGTGTGTAATTGTCGTACGAAAACAAATTCTTTGGATTTGAGAAATTTTAATTGAAAATTTGGTTATGGTTTCTCGATTTTTGCTGTTGTCATTCAAAAAATGGGTTGAACGTTAATGGAATGATACAATTTTATGGTGACACAATGATAAATAAACGGGAGAAATGAAAGACGACGACGAAGAAAGAAGTAAACTCGAAACAAAACAAAAAAAACTCCACTTTTTGTTAACTATTTCCCCGTTTTGTGAGAATGGTATGAGATGGAAAACTGAGGAAAAGTCTCGTGCTGAAGTGTATCTGAAATTACTTCGAATTGTCAGTGTGAAAATCAATAATTCTGAAAATTTTATTCAAATTTATACATTGGCGAGGACTCTATTTACAACAATATCTGATTAAGGTACCATTCATAAATTATGTAACGCTTTTTCAGTGTTGTCATCAAAATGAAATCCTCAATAAAGTATAGTTTCCACTTAAAAAGAGCACTCCGTTTAGCCTCCATCTACATGACAGTTGTAAAATAGAACAAAGGAACTGTCACGTAAACGGAGTAAACAATTGAAATAAATTCAATTTCCACTCTGTTTGCGTGACAGTTCTTTTGTTCTATTTTACAACTGTCATGTAGACGGAGGCTAAACGGAGTGCTCTTTTTAAGTGGAAACTATACTTAACTCGATGTCTGCGACGTTAAAACAATGTTGGAATTCTAATTGAATGATCAAGTAGACCTGTGTTACATGCTAAAATTCTTGAAGAAATTGAGTTCAACCTGATTAGTTCATCATGAACGAAGCGCTAGCGGAGTTCTTGACGCAGTTGCTACTTTTTAAAAAGACGGAATCGACCAGCGCCAGAAACAAGCCGAATATTTCAACTTTTCCAAATTGACCAAAATCTTAAAAAAATCACTTCCAATCCTGCTGATTTCCACACATTTCCGTACATTTTGCTTTTAGTCGCATGTGGCAGATAAATAAAACTGTGTTCACCAACAGCTGCCACACGACGCAGATTTTTACTGTAAAATTTTTGATGAAATGTTTTTCATTCAAAATTTTCTTGATCAAAATTTGTTGCGTACTCTGACAGAATGTGTCAACAACACCGATATCAGATGTTCTTGAAGTTGCAAAAGATCGGAACTGCGTCATTTATTCATCTTTAGAGATTTTTACAGGATTTATGTTAAGTAAACTGTTCGGCCGTCATTTCTTTAAATTCCTTTTATATTGAATCGAGTCTTTCTCTTTACTGCTCTGGGAATCTGGAATTCCCTTACACTCTCATCCCATTTAGGTGATACATTGGGGAATATTAGTTTTATCATCAGCGCCATCATCACCATCTATATCACCATTTTTGATTGGGATCAAAAGTCGGTCTATTGCATCTGTGACGTCAGACCAAAATTTTTCTGTCAAATAGTTAAGAAGTCGCCTATTTTTCCTCAATTCTATCAGTGGAAGAGACTTATAGAAAAATAAACGATTTCGTAATTATTTGGCTAAAAATTTTTGGTTTGACGTTTAAAACGTCACTTTGACAGATGGAACAGACCGACTTTTGATCCCAACTGTTAATTATTATCGAATCTATTACTTCACGACTTCACGACTTAGGACGATTGATAAACAAATCTTTTACTTCACTTGTTTTAACATACATTCTATAGTTATAAGATCACAACATTTACCAGTTTGTTCAATTTTGTCGAACATATCGATAACAGATGACAATTGACAAGATGCTTTGGAATACGCGTCTCCGTATCTCAAAAGTTATTCAAGAGTTAATTTTGCTGACAGCACTGAACAAGCGTTACGAAATGTATGAATGATCCCTAACTAATTCCACAATTTATTTCACTGTCAGTGAACTAAAAATGTTCGTCCATTCTCATATTTATAAAACTAAACTAAACTACCGATGATCCGGTCATCCGGCGTCTCTTAAAAAGACAATAAATAATTCGTTTCCAGTTAAAGTTGTCATGTATAATAAACAATATCTTTCCAAAATACATCGCATAAGCACACAACAAACTGAATCGGAAAACGCCTAAAATTTATTTGTTTTACTCACAAATGTATTTTACATGGATTCCTCATTAAATTCACACCTCTTCGTACACCTGATTTAAATAAAATAAAAATCACATAAAACGGAAAATAAACAACAATCAAAACCATTAATATTGTCATCACCAGCATATATTGTCCGAGTTGAAGCAAAGGTCATCATAATATGCATCTTTTACCCAGGTCTTTTACCCATTCGACAAGTTTATATGGAAAATAAAACATCGTTTAAATCATTCCAATGTCAATGGCTAAATGTGGCATTATGGTATGGTGATATTATTATTCACATCTTCACATCTGTAAGCAGCAGGTTACTTTTTTGTTTGTCATTATAATAATATGATGATGGTACTATTATGTGTGTGTATATACGAACTTCATGAACTGTTTGAGCATCACACCAAGTCTCTTTCGCTTCGTACGTGTAATGCTTTATTTTATGGACTGAAGGAACAGGTTCCTTATCAGTTTTGTCATTTTTATGCTTCAAAAAAACAGTTTTCTTGTTTAAAAATGCAGTCTCTAATATTTTATTTTCCGTCGAATACCAACCAGAATTGTGTAGAATGTGTTCATACATCGATGCAAAAGCGTTATTCATTTTTTTTAAACATTTTACACTCACTGAATATTTTACAGAAAATGATGGTATGTCATCCTTGATTGTCTTCAAAGTAATGAAAGATGAAAGATTCATAAGCTACGATGCTACAACTGTTGAAAAAGCAGAAAATAGAACGGTTGCAGCAGATCCGTTGTCTAATCCAAATGTGCTCAAATTATATGTGACAACTGGGAACCTAGAACAGATCATACTTAACTCGGCAGGAAATAGTTGCAAAATTTGACATTCACGACGATGCGAAAAGTGAACTTTTCCATGCGTGTTCTGGATGGTGAATGAAGCTTCTTTTTATCAGTCGAGCGCCTTTTGAACCATCAATAGTAAAATCATTTGTTGACCACATTTTGAACACCTGACAATTTTAATCACATCACTGAGACAATTGGGATCAAAAGTCAGTCTATTTCATCTGTCAATGTGACGTTTCAAACGTCAAACAAAATTTGTTATGTGAAATAGTCACAAAATCGTTTATTTTTCCTCAATGCAAATAGTAAAATAGAATTAAGAAAAAATTATCGATTTTGTGAACATTTCACATAAAAAAATTTTGTTTGACGTTTTAAACGTCACTTTGACAGATGGAGTAGACCGATTTTTGATCCCAACCGTCACTCTAATGATAAAAACAACCCCATTTCGCAACTTGTTGCACAAATAACTGTTTCGTTGGGCGATCGCAAGGCTGTATACTTTGGGGAGGTCACGCAGATCGCCATTTTATTAGATACGCGGGAACACACCTTTTCCATACAAACAAATTTCCAAAATTGAATTTGTATGGCGTGCTGAATTTTTTGTATGAAACGTGGTGTGTAACCCGCGTATCTGCATCTGCGTGACCTCCCCAAAGTATACAGCCTTGGGCGATCGAGCGTTTTAACTTTTTTTTACACCTCGGACCAGCAAGAAATCGATTGACGAATTAAAAGGTCACAACCAACAAAGACACAGTTGATGTTCATAGTGAATTGGAAGAAAGTTGTCCACACCAAACGGTGATGTTGAGGATATGAATGAACTGGATGAAGTTTCTGTAGTCTATCAAAGGGTTACTAGATTTTAAAAAAAATGTAACAGTCGTACACTGGCCTTTCGTGGTTTCAGTCTCTAATATATATCTGATGAAGAACGTCACTCTCATCATTTTACAAGTATCGCCACTTTCACTGTTCAACCGTTCTTCAACAAACTGTTTATTAAAAAAAAAAAAATCAAAAATGTTTGTTAACCTGTTGCAGGTAAAATGTTTTTTTTTTTAATTTCATTTTCTTCTGTAAACCACATGAAATCGATGTACGTGTCTAATCCTGCCATCATATCAGTAACAAAAATCACAAAGAGAACGTAAATGCATGAAGGTTACCAGTAGGTGATTTTGCCTAAAATGCCTGCAGGAAACGACTAAATCTATGCAAATTCTTTTCAGTGTCACTAATTACATTTTTTTATCGAATTCTCCGCACTGAAGAATTTCTTAGCTCTCGAGAGTGTGCAAAGAATTTTCATAATGAAAAATTAATATTTCAACATATTATAACTGTATTTGTAAAGAAGCTCTTTTACCTAAGTACTTAACATGTTACTGTTTCAGATGAGCTGTACCACGAACCATCCCATACCCTGAGATATTACCTTTTTGGCGGTTAAACGTTTTATTATAAATGGAATTATGCCGAGGAATGTCACACATAATGTTTTTATTAGACACCGCATTGAACCAACCCTGGACAATTTTCTGAAGCTAAGTGTGTCCTCCAAATATGATCCTTTCAAACTGAATTACATTTTACATGCGCCAAACACCGTAATTTTCATGTTTTCCGCCTATAAAATCTGCTTTTTACCTTTGTCTCAATCTCAATCATATAATTCATCGGGGAATGATTTTTTAAAGTGATAAAATTTATTAGATATGGATGGAGTGTACGGTTGGCGCTTAAAAAAAATTTACCGAATTTTTGACTAGAGAAAAAAAATTCTGAGGCTCGAACAGAAGTGAGAAAACAACTCCTATTGTACAATATAAAATTAGTGACAGTTACTTCATTGAAACGGCATGGAATAGAACAGCATTATTTTGAAATTTTTAGGAATTACATTCCTCTGGATTTCAAGGTAATTACATTCCAATGGAATTACATTCCAATGGAATTATATTCCAATGGAATTACATTCCAATGGAAATACATTCCAATGGAATTACATTCCAATGGAATTACATTCCAATGGAATTACATTCCAATGGAATTACATTCCAATGGAATTACATTCCAATGGAAATTACATTCCAATGGAATTACATTCCAATGGAATTACATTCCAATGGAATTACATTCCAATGGAATTACATTCCAATGGAATTACATTCCAATGGAATTACATTCCAATGGAATTACATTCCAATGGAATTACATTCCAATGCAATTACATTCCAATGCAATTACATTCCAATGGAATTACATTCCAATGGAATTACATTCCAATGGAATTACATTCCAATGGAATTACATTCCAATGGAATTACATTCCAATGGAATTACATTCCAATGGAATTACATTCCAATGGAATTACATTCCAATGGAATTACATTCCAATGGAATTACATTCCAATGGAATTACATTCCAATGGAATTACATTCCAATGGAATTACATTCCAATGGAATTACATTCCAATGGAATTACATTCCAATGGAATTACATTCCAATGGAATTACATTCCAATGGAATTACATTCCAATGGAATTACATTCCAATGAAATTACATTCCAATGGAATTACATTCCAATGGAATTACATTCCAATGGAAATACATTCCAATGGAATTACATTCCAATGGAATTACATTCCAATGGAATTACATTCCAATGGAATTACATTCCAATGGAATTACATTCCAATGGAATTACATTCCAATGGAATTACATTCCAATGGAATTACATTCTAATGGAATTACATTCCAATGGAATTACATTCAAATGGAATTACATTCCAATGGAATTACATTACAAGGGAATTACATTCCAAGGGAATTACATTCCAAGGGAATTACATTCCAAAGGAATTACATTCCAAAGGAATTACATTCCAAAGGAATTACATTCCAAGGGAATTATATTCCAATGGAATTATATTCCAAGGGAATTACATTCTAAGGTAATTACATTCCAAGGTAATTACATTCCAAGGTAATTACATTCCAAGGTAATTACATTCCAAGGGAATTATATTCCAAGGGAATTACATTCCAAGGGAATTACATTCCAAGGGAATTACATTCCAAGGGAATTACATTCCAAGGGAATTACAGTTTGTTCAAAAATGAAATGCACAGTTTTTAGTATTTCGAGACATTTCAAAATTGCAATCTTTCAGATAGTAAAGGATGCGTTTAATTACCCGGCGCATTAAAAGATTTGAAATTTGAATGATTTTTTCCACAGCTACATATTTTTGCATGTTAAGTTTCTTACATTTTTTGCAAATAGCATTTTAATAGTAGGAAATTTTGATTTCGTAGGAAGAAAAGCCAATTACATTCCAAGCCAATTACATTCCAAGCCAATTACATTCCAAGGAAATTGCATTCTAAGTGAATTACATTCCAAGGGAATTACATTCAAAGGGAATTACATTCAAAGGGAATTACATTCCAAGGGAATTACATTTGAAGGGAATTACATTCCAAGGGAATTACATTCCAAGGGAATTACATTCCTAGGGAATTACATTTCAAGCGATCCAGCCGACAACAGCCATTGTGTTGTTTCAAGGAAATTCAAAGGGAATTACATTGTATGCCATTTATTTAGTCAAACTATTCGGTCGTTCTTTATTGAATTCCTGCCAAAACAGATTAATGGAAAAGTTACATCTAATTTGCCAAACATTCCGATTCATCTCATATTACAATATCGACCAATCTGTTGATTGTATAACTGAAGCGGCGCTATTTAAACTGCTGTTATTTGAAACAAAATAACTTTATCAATCAATAACGTTTTAATAAATTGCACAACAAAACCTGGGCAACACATTCAAAATGAATATGATTTCGAATGTATACCTTTTTATCATAATTTATTACTAATTGATTGCAATAATAATAAAATAATAGCTATTTAATATACAACAATAATAATAAATTACAAAATGGCACACAATATAATATTTATCGTTTACAATATAAAATAACATTCGCCGTTTCGACGCGCATTTTACTTTTGTTCACCAAAAAAAAAATCCATTTTGTGCATTTATATCAAGCACACGAATGTGGTTGATTAATGTAACAATCAATGCTTTCCGATTTTAATTGATTAATTGCAATTTTCAATTTATGGAGTCTATTAGTTAAATAAGAAATTCAATTAAATTAAATTTCAGTCACCCTGGTATCAGGTTTACGAACTGTGATTTACTGTTCCATTTGCTGCGAAATTATACTCTTTTCGAGCTGACGAACTAAGCAGAACACGGACTGTCTAACAATAGAAAGTGATACTACGGAACTATTGCTGATGGTCGCTGGAAAATAAATTGAATCATGACCACTTAACATGATAATTAGGAATAGGATTAATGTGGCCCGGAACGCAGAGTCCAAGCACATTGACCTCTAGTAGGTCTATTGTGCAATCCAAAGAAATTCAATGTCTATCAGTACTGTTCAAGTTCATGTACTTGAGAATATGCTATGCATACAACTCTAGTTTTATAGTGACTACTCTATGGAGTTGCAAACTCTTCAATTCATGAGTGCCACTGAATGTGTCTACTGGGTATGGCTGATTCTTCCAAATCAGTCGATTTATCGTTGAAGATATTCATTATTTATGTCAAAATAATAGATTGAGCACTATTTCACAGGACTCTCAATGACTGACATTGTCGGCAAGTCGGTCACTTCTGTCACTTCACCGAACAATATTTAATTTCCTAACAAATAATTTTGATTTTTAAATTTCGTATCTCAAAAGACCGACTCGAACGCAGTGCCATCGCTGATTTTTGCGGTTGTGACGATAACAATTTCCACAATCTATATGAAATGAAATGAATAAAATGCGTTTCAATCAGTTTTTAAAATCGTCATATCCTCTGCAGGGACATTAGATCATACCTATCGTAGTTAATATACATTGATGAGCGTGACTGTATCAAAAGATGATTAAATGAGTCGTATTTTCGAACTAATTCATTCATTTTCAAAATGCATGTAGAATTTACGCGAATTTAAATTTGTGGAATGTTGAAAAGGAAAGGTTCCGCAGTGATTCCCTTAAAATTTAGCAGACAATATATTCTGTTAAAACGTTTGTTCGAGAAACGTAGCCTCAGGTCGTGGAGAGTATGTGAATTTTTGAAACCATGTTTTCCAGTTAATTTTAAATCTTATGAATAAACTCAAAATTTTGCCGTTTTTTCGTGTAAAATTGTGGGGCTAACACGGTGAAGCGCAAAACAAAATTAATTAAACCAAAACAAAACCAATGCAAAGAGTAAATAAACATTTTGTGTGTGTGTGTGTGTTGTTTTGTTATCGAAATGAAAATGTTGAAATTATATATGAATCCAATTACAGTAACGTAAGATTAAAAAAATAAATTCGTTCAAATGTTCACAATAAAAAAAAATTGTGTAAAAAATGGAAAAATAATTATAAAATATTCCAAAAATAAATAACAAACCAAAATTAAAATTTGAAATTGTTTCAATTTGTATATACCAATATACCATATTTATGGAAGGATAATCGAATTCGAAATTACAAACATATTTTTGTTATTAAAAGCAAAATTAATTCAGTAGTCGATCAGCGGAAATAAAAAATTTACATTTTTTTGTCAGTTTATTATATAAAAGAAATATTTTCTTTTCACATAATCAAAACTCAAATAAACGTGTCATATTCCCAACGTGCTCTACAGTTTCATTTGTTACACACGCGGCAGAGTAAAATAGACCAGGCAGTAGCGGTTCATTTTTGAAATGTCAAATAGGTAATATACTGTCTGAAAATGAATTCAAATGAACACTGACATAATAATCTTATTCGCAAAATATACCGCTACTGGATAATTCAAGTCCCGAGTCAAATAAGGCGAGGTTTATTTTAAGATAAGATCATGGCCCTATGTTAGTCCTTTTTTAGCTTTTTTCCGTAGGACTAAGGAACATATATACACAACTTTTTTGGTTTTTTCCCCTCCACTTCTACTACCCTCCACTTATTTTATTCGTATCTGGGCGTCCATACAAGTTCAACGAGCTATCACACGCCTCATAAGGTTAAGATTTGGCCGAGATATTAAATTTCAAAACTTGAAAATTTGTAGAAATTTGTATGAAGAAATGGATTTTCATACCAACCTTTGTTACTCTGTTACTTTGTTACAACGAAAGTTTTGAATTTTTCGGTGGATTTGGCTGAAATTTTCAGGGTATGTCAAGGACGTAATTCTAAGAAACTAATTTGAAGGAATTTTTATAAAAGCTTATAATTTTGGAGCTATGAGCGTTTTAAGCTATTGAACTTTAGGACCCATAACTCAGAAAATATGGCAGATAGAAAATTTGAAGGAATTTTTATGAAAGCTTATAATTTCGGAGCTATGAGCGTTTTAAGCTATTGAACCATAATACCCATAACTCAGAAAATATGGCAAATAGAAAGTCCGTTTAAAAGACAAATTTATAGAGTTTCAAATTTCAGTCGACACGTGTTTCAGTGTTTTCACCAAAAATCTACTATTTGGGAGCTATGAGCATTTTAAGTGCGAGCTATGTCAGCCATAACTCGGACAATATGGCAGATAGAAAGTTCGTTTAAAGGACAATTTTATAGAGTTTCACATTCTAGTCGACACGTGTTTCATGGTTTTCCTAAAAAGTCGCTTATTTGGGAGCTATGAGCGTTTTAAGTGCGAGCTATGTCAGCAATAACTCGGAAAATACGGCAGATAGAAAGTTCGTTTAAAGGACAATTTTATAGATTTTCACATTCTAGTCGACATGTGTTTCATGGTTTTCCTAAAAAGTCGCTTATTTGGGAGCTATGAGCGTTTTAAGTGCGAGCTATGTCAGCGGAAAATACGGCAGATAGAAAGTTCATTTAAAAGACAAAGTTATATAGCTTTAGATTCTAGTCGATGCGTGTGACAAATTTTCTATTTTCGTCAAATTTTCGATTTTCGTTAAATTTTCGATTTTCATCAACTTATTGATTTTCGTCAAATTTTTAATTTTCGTTAAAGTTTTAAGTGCGTTAAATTTTTAAATTTCGTCAAATTTTCGATTTTCGTCAAATTTTCGATTTTCGTCAAATTTTTGAATTTAGTAAAATTTTCGATTTTCATTAAATGAAAGCTGGAAGGTTCAAATAAAAGAGAAAGTTATTTAGTTTTGTAAGAAGAATATTTTCGCTCAAACTGCACAACATGATTGTCGATTATCTGCGACCAAATTCTAAAAAATCACAACTTACAAAAGAGCTCATATCGCCCAAAACCACTTACAGTGGAGGTGTGACGCAAGTCCTGTTATCCGTTTACAAAAGAACTGATATCGGTGTAGGTGACGCTTACGGATTCGACACACAAAAAGATATGCGTCACAAATGGCAGCTGATGAGGAAAGTACGCGAAAGTTTTATCACACCTCCACTGTACATACCACCTTGGGCGATAAGATAATCATTTATTTAGCTAATTTGCTATTAGAACAAAATTTACATAAAATCACAGAAGAAAAGGACTACAGCAAAAGTCACACTTCTTAGTCAATTTGTAATCCACTTTCGTCTCACCTTAAAAAAATCACAAATCTATGCTGTCTTTCAAATACCTCCTCAATTTACTCTTAAAAACTCCTCCACTCTTTTCGTTCTTTACTTCACTCGGCAATGAATTGAATTCAATGAATCCCTTATTGAATACCGAATTAGTCGTTTTCGCGCTTAGCTTGTCTTGCATGTGAACCAAAAGATGTTTGTGTAATCTGTCGTGGTTCCACATTGCTCTACAGTTCCAAGTAACTGTTCACTCGTAATTTCACTGGTCAAACGAACATGAATGAGGTTATGTCTGTAAGAATGAAATTTGACAATTCGTATGGCCTTGGAACAAACCTATTGTCAACAAGAGAGACTAAAAGAGAGCGTTTTTGACGATTTGTAACAAAAGGTGCGACGCCTAACGGAAAAAATTCACTAGGAACTACAAATTGCGCATAGAAAGGGGTGTCACAAACGAGCAGTGGAAACAATATCGTTACTGAGAAGTATATATCATGCCTAGAAATCAACACAATCCCAAACAGCAACGAATCTTATTCGATGAGATCAGGGATAATTTTTGGGAAAACATTTTTTTTAATTATCCCAAATTTTCCTAGACTTTCCCAAATTTTTCTTGATTTTCCTAACCTATTTTAACCTATATGCTAAACCGATTCTATCAGAAATAAGCTCATTCAAAAAATATTTTCAAGTCTTCGCCGACAACCGGCGAGAAAAAAATTACTCTCATTCGCCACACGGTTCTGCGGCTTACAAAGTGTTAAAGCTCCCTGCATATATATCACGCTTAAATTTTGGGTGTTACGAAAGCAGTGTAACATTATTTAGCATCACCACCGCAACAGCTCTTATTACTTATGTTTTATGCGGATACAAACTACTTAACCGAAGGGCTTGTTGAATCACAATTATTTATTTTCTTACATTCTGTTTTACAAAACTCGACTGAGAAAACAAGAACATAACACACTGACTGCAAAGTGACATTTTGCACATAAATAAGAATGCATTTAAAAATGCATAACAAAAAAAAGCAAAAATTGCCTTCAGTTTTTATCAAAATGAATTTATCTCTGCATGGAATGAAGTGAAGATTATTTCGTTTCATTTGCGATTTGAGAAATAATTTTTTATTGGCACCGAGAGTATTGCTATAAAATTTTGTTGTTCTTTTTGTTTTCGGTTTTTTTTTGTTATTAAATTTTTATCTTCTCTCATTTCAAGTTCAACAATGTAACACGCCTCCTGAAAACATACTCACTTGTTGCAGACAAGTGTTGCAGTTGATGCGTTCGGCGGCTACCATTTTCATACGTTATACATATAATAATGCAGAAAATAATCAAGTTTTCGAACGAAAAATTAAACGACATTATTCAAAACAGAGCCCATAAAGGAAACTGGTTTTCTGTTGTTCAATTTTATATTAAAAATAAATATTTTATAAAGAATTCCTTTGCACTGGAGTGTTATTTATTATGGCACAAACATAAATATTGGTCATTTTGCAACAGCAAAAAAAAAAGAAGAATATTGCTCGATAGATCCATTTATGTCTGATAAAATGTAAGCATACACTTAAACACGAATAACGCAAAAAAAAAGACGGAGAGAACGAAGAAGTTGATTTAATGGACTTTCAATGATTATTAAGCTTTTAAACGAGTTTATTGTGTGATTTTAATGCGAATGCTATGGTGAGTGTTGTGGTGACAACGAGATGATAAGCATATGGATCCTTTCAGCTGCAAATCCTCCTCGGTTCTGAAAGTGTCTACTTTGTTGTAAATTATTTTCGTTGCGATAATTAATGGTGAGCCGAGTTTCAGTTAATGCGATCTGGAAGAATTTTTCTTTCTTTCTTTTTCTTTCTATAAACGGAAAGTTCCACTCGAGTTCGAGCTGTGCTCGAATATAGCTACTATCATGGGCGCGCGTTAGCATAGCGCCCGTGACGCAAGTCCTATTACTAGAAAAAATTTCAAAAAAAAATTTTTTGTCGTAGACTGCAGAACCATATATACAGCAAATATTGAAGTTCTACAATTCAAAGACAAATGACTCCAAATTACCATTAGAAAAACTAGGCGTCCGTACGAGTTCAACGAGCTATCACATGTTCTTGCAGCTTAAAATTTGGCCACGCAAAAAATCTTCCAAGAAGCCCCATTTCCATACATTTTGGTCAATTTCAGTACTTTAAACGAAATGAAAAAATCCTACGTTACTTTGTTAGTCCGTCCGTCCGTCCGTGCTTCCTATCTTCTAAAGTCTTCTTAGATTTTGTTGAAATTTTGGGAGTAGATTCTAGTCGTCATTCTAAGACATTCCAGAAAAAAAAATTGGGGGGAACCGGCCTTGTTTCGGAGCTAGGGCTCCTCGAAGTTCCCATATAGGCCCCATATAAGAACACCTTTAAGTGTGTGTGTGTGGATGGGTATGGTAGAACAAATTTGTTCGCTTTTGGTATTTGGTAAGCTCTGCCTAAATTTAGTATTTTTAAAATTTTTAAATTTTTCAATTTTTTTAAATTTTTCAAAAATTTTTAAATTTTTCAAATTTTTTTAAAATTTTCAAAGTTTTTTAAATTTTTTAAAATTTTCAATTTTTTTTTAATTTTTCAAAATTTTTTTAAATTTTCAAAATTTTTTAAAATTTTCAAAATTTTTTAAAATTTTCAAAATTTTTTAAAATTTTCAAATTTTTTTTAAATTTTTCAAATTCTTTAAATTTTTAAAATTTGTAAAATTTTTCACAATTTTTTAAATTTTTAAAATTTTTAAAAATTTTTCAGTCTATTAATTCTTCCAAAAGAACTAATATCAGTCAAAAACACTCAAAAGAGTAAAAGTGACGCAAGTCCCTGTGCATACTTCCAAAACAACTGATATCGCTGGAGGTGACGCATTCTGCGCTTGTACGCAAAAACTGTAACAGCAAAAATTTGACCAAAGAAATTCAGAAACAAAATTTTACCAAAAAAAATTTTGCGTCACAAGTGGCAGATGTTGAGGAAAGTACTTTTAAGAAATTTTTTAAAATAGGCAAGAATATGTCCTAATACGTCCGAATCATCTGCCACTTTGTGACGCAAAATTTTTTTGGTAAAATTTTGTTTCTAGAATTTCTTTGGTCAAATTTTTGCTGTTACAGTTTTTGCGTACAAGCGCAGAATGCGTCACCTCCAGCGATATCAGTTGTTTTGGAAGTATGCACAGGGACTTGCGTCACTTTTACTCTTTTGAGTGTTTTTGACTGATTTTACTAGGTAGATAGTAAATGGGGTTGTTTTGGGCACTAGACGAGGCACTAGACGTGAGATTGTCAATACGAGCGAAGCGCACGGCCCTGTCAATTGACGTTACTGATCTTCTTCTTCTTCTTCTTGACTTTATTTTTTCCTACGACAGATGTCTGCAAAAATTTTCCTGATTTTCTAGTCAGGGTCAGCGCTAAATATTCTGCATTGATCGTGTTACGAGTCTCGCGTTTGGAATTTGGAATTACTCTTCTCGTGTTACCGCTGTTGCCGTTGTCTCATTTCGTCTTCCTCTTTTAGTCACTTAGTACTCCATTTAGAGAATGAAACAGGTGCACCAATTATGAATATTTTGACATTACAGTAGATAGAGACGGATTTGAATCCATTTGATTATGTTGGAGATCTGTTTGAAATTTGTCTTTCAATTTCAATTTCATTTATATTTCACATTGATCGATGACATCGCAGACAATAACTGTTTTAACCCAACTGACTGTTTCATTTTTCTCTGACAAAATGTCAGCATAATGCCAACCACAAAAGATAATTTAAAAAAAAAGAAATTTTTACTTCCAGCTTTGGAAAGATTTTTTTTTTCGATTCATTCATTTCGTTAGCATAATATAGTCATTCAAATAAAACAACTCATTATACGAATGATAATAGTGTAATGGCACGAGAGATGATGCTAATGCTAATGGATTATTGCTGTAATGTAGTCAACTATTGTTTGAAGAATAATTAATTATGTTGTGTCATATGGTAACGAAAATTAGTTCCCGAGGTAATACACTTCCATGCCGCTTCACATACCCACTTATTATATGTTTGTGTATATATATGTACACAGCCAACGTATATACTTGAAAATATTCTGTGTCATTTCGTCTGAAAATAATAATTCAGCTGATAAATTAATAATTTGTGGACTTTAGAAATTTCACGTAAAAATAATTAACGCTTGCAACGAACCTTAAATGGTATTTCGTCGACAGAAATAGGACCGCCCCAAACATCGTTTCGTGGAGAGTTCACTGAGAAATATGATGGATGAACTTTACATTTGAATGACGTGAGCTTATGGCATTTGTTCCACATTTTCGCATTCATTTTGGTGTTTCTGTTGTAACGTATATTCGATATATACGACATATTGTGTCGATTTGTCTGACGACAGTCCTAATTAGCCATCGATAAATAGCTGAATATCGTGCAGTGTTATCGATCGAAATTTTAATTGTTAAATTTAGCTCGATCATCATCACTTCTGGTTTAAATAATTTCATATTTCATTTCAAATCAACAATGTGCATTAAATAGTTGTATTTGTTTAACGAGGGGAGAAAATAGAAAATTTCAACAAGAGCGAAGTTTTGCGGCCAGAGTGAGTTATGGGGATGAATAAGTGAATTATACGGGAAGGTAGGTGAATTTAAGAGAGTATGAAGAGAATCGTAAGCCAAACTCGATTTTCTCCGTGTATGATGAGGGTTCAAAACACGAGTTTTCTTGTTGGAAGCATGAAATAGTTATTTGTTCAACGAGGAAAAAAGTGGGAAATTGAATTTCGAGGGAGACAACTTTTTGCCGAGGTAAGTACACCGTTTTTCACAACACAAACACTTCCTAAAGTGTCAGCGATGGAGGGAAAATGAAAAAACTTCCTTTTGTAGTGCCATAATGTTCACGATTTTGATAAGCACGTCATGCACAGGACGTCAATTTATTAATTGAAAATTTTGATAATGTTTCATTTGCGAGGGTCGAACTTCGATAATGTCTTATTTATTAACTAAAAACTGACAGCGTCTTGACTGGATGTGTGATTTATTTGTGGTGAATATGAATATTTGATGGCGTGTTGATGTTTCAATTTGTTTTTTTTTTTTATTGTTATTATGACAGTACAGTGGATAAAATCTTGTTGTAACAATCGTTTCGCTCGTATCGGCATTGTCACATCTAGTGCACAAAACAACCCCATTTATTACCTTGTTATGAAAATAGCTATTTTCTCACCTGCGTTGTGAAAGAACTAAAAAGGCGGATTATGTATTTCAGGCCTAACCTCGTTATCTTAAGGCCCGTCATTGGGAAATGACAGGACAGTTTCCCGAAAATGTATGGAAAATTTTATCACAAAAATTCACCGAAAAAATTCAAAGAAACTCACCTCTTATGCTTTCCATTGTATTCGGGCATAGTCTCTTTAGGTCGCCAAGGCATATTTGAACACTAAAACACTTTTTACTCGATGAAAAAACAAAAAGGTTTTTTTTTGTTTTGTCGCGACAAAAACACAGAAAATATTTCGACACAATTGTGACACTCCGCTATTATAAGTACTAGAATGAATGTTTGCTGTGTTCACTTCGGCGGTAAAATATTTTCATTCAAAAAAGTGTCCGACCCTTCAACGATGGTAAGCTAACAGTAAGCTAATAGTAAGCTAACAAGACTTCGCTGAGTCTAATTATGCCAACTCTTTGAATAAAAATATCGGCTGAGGTCGAATAATTGTCCGCTGAGCTTTAACAAACCTCCGCTGAGCTCTTATAATTCTCCGCTGAGCTTTGACAAACCTCTAATGAGCTCTAATAATTCTCCGCTAGGCTTCAGTAAGAGTCCGTCAGACCTTAGCACGTAGTAGTAAGGCAATGAAGCTAAGCGAACACTCAATAAGCATCAGCGGATACCTGATAATTCTTGCTATGTTTTAATAAGACTCCACTTAGCTTTGGCAGATCTCTCTGAGTGTCCGATTAGCTCTTTTAAGCCTTCCTGAAACTCCTTAGGCCTAACGGACACATCCTGAAGCCTAGCGGAGAATTATTAGATCTCAGCGGAGGTTTGTTAAAGCTCAGCGAAGAATTATTAGAGCTCAACGAAGAATTATTAGAGCTCAGCGGAGAATTATTCGACCTCAGCCGATATTTTTATTCAAAGAGGTGGCACAATTAGACTTCGCGAAGTCTTCTTAGCTTACTAAAGAGAAACGAACATTTATTTACGCTCAGTGCAGTCTTACGAGAGGCTAAATTTTTAATAAATGCTCTCCCATCGTTGAAAGAATGTCCGCTGAGCTCTCGTAAAGCTTTAAAATATGGTCGATGAGCATTATTAACTGTATACGCTACCCTTTGTCAACTGTTTGATGATTGTTTTTAAATGTCCGACACTTTTTTGAATGAAAATATTTTACCGCCGAAGTGAACACAGCAAACATTCAATCTAGTACTTATAATAGCGGAGTGTCACAGTTGTGTCGAAATATTTTCTGTGTTTTTGTTGCGACAAAACAAAAAAAAAACTTTTTGTTTTTGCATCGAGTAAAAAGTGTTTAGTGTTCAAATATGCCTTGGCGACCTAAAGAGACTATGCCCGAATACAATGGAAAGTATCAGAGGTGAGCTTCTTTGAATTTTTTCGGTGAATTTTTGTGATAAATTTTTGCATACATTTTCGGGAAACTGTCCTGTCATTTCCCAATGACGGGCCTTAAGCTATATTCGTACAGACCAGGGCCTATTTTTCAGATTTTTTAATGAATTTTAATGAATTTTCAAGAATTGTGATCACAGTGCTGTATATGAAAGTACTTCCAGGATTTCTCATTAATTACAAAATAAAATAAATAACTAAATTCTACGTTAGGTACAACTCGTTTATGACCCGTAAATAAAGACTCAATCTGTTTCCGAGCATCATCGGATCTCTAGACGTTCACACATATGCTTAAATATTTTCTAACCTTTAAAATCGGCATCAGGGAATCTGGTACACAGTGCAAACAGAACGCACTTTTGAACTACGTAAAAGGTGAACTCACACGCGTAAGTTTAATGCTGCAAATGCTTTTTAGCCCTGTCATCGACTTTATGATTCCTTTTACAAAATGTTGGTATTGAAAAATTGTGTGCGAGTTCACATTTTACGTAGTAAAAAAATGCGTCGTTTTAGCACCGTGTGCTAGATTACCCCACGCCTTAAAATCTAAATGTAACTTTTCATCACCATGTTACCAAAAGAATTTGTACTTAGAGCTTTCTTTGATTGATCTGTTAGTTGAAATCGTGAGTCGTATATTGTGCCGGAATGGCTACCAAAAGGCGCATCGGGCGGATTGGCTGAAAAAGGCTCAGAGGAGCATAAATAAACTTTATTGGTCTGAGGAGCGCCAAAAAGCAAAAGGCGCATCGGGCATCGCCCAGTATGGCCAGTCCAGACCTGATCGTATAGTTCAGATGAGGCTATTGTATACGTTCTAAGCGGGAACTACTTAATGCGGAAATGGTTGACGTGCTTTATGTCTGTATTCAAAAACCGCGTAAATACAATTTCATTATGTTATATTTTACAGAAATCTCAATTTCCACTTATAATAGACAGTTTGCGCGAATGACGTATAATTTATAAGTTGGAAATTATAAGTGAACTTCCAGAACTTGAAGATGAGACTTATAATTTCTAACTTATAAGTTGACTTATAAATTATTTGTCATTTGCGAAAACTGTCTAATTTGAGATTAAAGATAAGTTTTTTAAATTAAATTTGACGTAAAACTCAATTTTGTAATAAAAACTGTTCATTTTAGAGGCGTTCCGTAGAACAATTTTTTGCTTAGAATAATGTTCTGCTTCGAATTTTTCATCATTCCTTATAACACTTTGACGTAAAAAGTAGAAATTATAAGCTATAATAAGTCATACGATTTTACGTATTCCACGTCGCTTGCGAATAGTATCTTTATCATTGCGGAAAACACCGTTGCTATTCTTAATCATATAAGAAAGACGAACGTGAAAGACTATATTTTTAGAGTACAGCTCTAACTACTTAAAAAGCTTTAATTTGAAAAAAATTGTTACTGATAAACTTATAAATAATTACATTGTAAACGAAATACATTCAAAAAAATTAAGTCTAGTGTTTCCAGGCCGAGCAAAGTTCACTTTAGCCCTGCGTGGATAATTTTTTGTTAAACTTTTTATTTTCCAACAAATTTGAAACGGAAACGAATTTTAATGAAAATCAATGAATTTTCATGAATTTTAATGAATTTCATGAATTTTAATGAATTTCATGAATTTTCAAGAATTTTAATGAATTTCATGAATTTTCAAGAATTTGATGAATTTAATGAATTAAAAATAGGCCCTGGTACAGACGATCAAAAGCCGAAGCATACTCGACGCATATTATTTCGCAAGGATTACAACGAAATAACGGTGCATAAATGTTAGCTAAAATATCGCATGAATGGTTGGCGGTGCTATAAATTAGCTAAAACATTTCAAATTTTGCGAAAATCCGAATTAGACTAACTCTGGTGTTAATTTAACTTTTAGTTTCCAATTATTAGCATGAAGAAAATGCATAAATATCGACATGTACGTGAAACAGATAATTATCGCTTTAGGTTCCAAAACTTGTAAAACTTATATATAGCCGATAGAGGAAATTATACAATTAATTTAAAATGGTTAAACACAAGAAAATGGAAATATTAAACGGATAGAAAGGCACTGTACCACATGTAAAACGACTGTAGGGTACTAATTTTTCAATGCGCGTACATTTGCATTAAAATCATTTTCGAATTAAACAGAACGTCGAACCATATTAAATAGAAAATAGAGAAGGAAAAAAAACACGACCAACATTTCAACGAACAAAGTAAAACTCTACATAGATTTCTGGCACCCGGTCACTTCTACAATGTAGTCGTAGGTATTGTTGCACTTTTGATTTCCTTTACGAATATATACCATTCTGCATTGTATATGTATGTCAGGCATGAGCGCCGCCGAAAATGGGTGAAATAATTTTGAAAACCGAGATTCCTGTTGATCCTAAGCAGCTCAAGTACTTTTTCATTTTTTTTTACAAAATTAAGAAAATTTTGAAAATTTTCTTGAATTTTCATGAATTTTCCAGAATGGTATATTACGTCCTCGCTTCTAAGTTTGTTGTTTTGGCAGGTATGACCTTTGCGGAACGAGCCGAAGGCGCACAATCAGTTAATTCACAAATTTGAGAAAACTTTATCGATCTTTGCGAATTTTCTCGATTTTTTTTTTCTTTTCAATTTTTACTTCATTTTCGCGAGCTTTCGATTTCTTCTCGAAAACCATTTTCTTAATGAGTTAAATGAGTGTACCGGAGCATGATTTTCCATTTAGTTCAAGTTTTGAGGCAATAAAACTTGACGTGTTAGTGAACCTTAGACTTAGAGACTGGCTTGTAACAAGACCAGTTCCACTTGCACATTGAACAACCTAATCTACCTACATTTTCGCTTTCCGTACAATTTCATTTTCATGCTTACTAGTTCATTTTCCATGAATAAACGTTTATTTTGAAAAAAAGTTAAAAGGAACCTCCAGCCGAGCCGTTTTAAGCCGGCTCAAGCCGACTTTTTCGCCGCCGCCGAGAAATTTTTTTCGGCTAGCCGCCGCCGAGGTTTCTCCGTCGGCGCTCATGCCTGATGTATGTACATTTATCAGTCAAACGGTATACAACTTGTTCCATAATTTAACTAGACTTGATTAAAAACCCGAGAAACATTGAGCTTGTGAATTACTAAATAAAAATAAAAAAATAAAATTTTTTTTTTTTTTGGTGCTTCTTTGACTGCCCTCAATAAGGGAGAAGCAGATGTAAGACCAATAGCGGTTGGTCTTGTTTGGAGGCGTATGGCGGGAAAGATATCGAATTTTAAGGTTAGGGAATCTTTGGTTGAGAAGCTGAAACCAATTCAGTTTGGTTACGGTATTCAGGGAGGAGCGGAGGCTTTAGTTCATTCAGTGCGTAAGTTTTGTAAAGCTGATCATGATAGGCCGATGGCTCTTGTTAAGCTTGATTTTGAGAATGCGTTCAATATGCTGTTTAGGAAGTTTATGTTAGGTGAAGTGCGGGATGTTTGCCCTGAGCTGTTTCCTTTGCTGCAACAAGCGTATAGGCTCGTGTCGAATCTGTACTTTGTTGGTGATCCTCTATTGTCTCAGAGAGGATTTCAGCAGGGAGATCCGTTAGGTCCGCCAGGTTTTTGTATAGGTATCATGAAGATGACGCATGCTCTTTTGTCTCGGTTTAATGGTTGGTATTTGGATGACGGTACTATAGGTGATGAGTTGTCTGTAGTGTTAGATGATATTCAGAGAGTTTTGTCTTTTTGTGAGGTGTCAGGTTTGCGGCTTAATGCTAAGAAGTGCGAGGTTTTCTTTATCAATGCGACTGATGATGAAGAAGCTCGTATGTATGCTGAGATATCAGCTTTGTTGCCGGGCATTAAGAAGGTGGATGAGTCTACCCTTGAGTTGTTAGGCTCGCCGGTGTTTGAGACAGGTTTAGAGAGGATGTTTTCGTCTAAGGTTGAATCAATCAAATTGATGTGTGATCGATTAAAGTTGATGGACGTACATCCTGCTTTGTGTGTTTTTAGGAAATCTTTGAGCAGTTGTAGGTTCAGTTATTTGATGCGCGCTTCTAGAGCTTACTTGCTTCCGGATAAGCTGAGGTCTGTTGACGAAGTTTTTAGGTCAGCTTTGGAGTCGATTACTAATAATAGGGTAGAAGGCCTTTCTTGGGATCAAGCGTCGCTTCCATTGTCTTTCGGAGGTATGGGTATTAGAAAAGTTGAGGATTTAGCAATACCGGCCTACTTGTCGTCAGTCTTTTCTTCATCAGATTTGTGTGGCGTGATTCTTCAAAGATTTGATTTACGAGTAATTGATGAACAGATTGTAAAATTAATTAATGAAATTCCTCAAGAATTCGTTCCAGAAAACGATACTCTTAAAAAGGAACAAAAGAATTGGGACATCCCGAAGATCAAAAATCAATTTAATGAATTGTTTGAAAATGGTGACCTGAAAACTCGTGCCAGACTACTTGCATCATCGACTAAAGAATCTTCAAAGTGGTTGCAAGTGATCCCATCGAGTCAATTAGGATTACTACTGGATAACAATTCTGCTAGAATTGCTGTTGGTCTTCGATTAGGCACTCAAATATGTGAGGAACATAAATGTCTTTGCGGTAAAACAGTCGAAAAAGATGGATTGCATGGTTTATCTTGTGTGAAATGCGCAGAAGGAAAATACGTTAGACATGATATTATGAATAACATATTCGCTTATGCTTTCTCTAGTGCAGGTGTTCCAAATATAGTACAGCCTCCAGGTATTTCAAGAGATGATGGTAAAAGACCTGACGGTATGACTTTGATACCATGGAGTCATGGAAGATCACTCTTGTGGGATGTTACCGTCCGGGATACCATGGCTGCATCATATATTAATGATTCATCAAAGAAAGCACGGTCCATTGCTGAAAAAGCAGAGAGACATAAGCATAACCATTACGTTTCTTTGAAACAAAACTATTTGCTAACCCCACTTGCTTTCGAGACTTTAGGTTGCATGGGCCCGGAAACGAAGAAATTTATTGATAAATTGGGCTCTTTAATGAAAAAGGCAACGGGTGAGGTAAAATCAAAAGAATACCTTCTGCAAAGAATTTCCATCGCAATTCAACGTGGTAACGCTGCTTGTATTTTGGGAACATTAGGGAAGAAGAAGATCGATGATATTTATTTACTGTAGTTTTTAATTTTTGAGAAAAGATCGATGTTTTACCGGCTGCGCCATAATTGTGAGCAGTCTTTTTTGTCGCATTTAAAATAAATACGTCTACTAAATAATTATTTCTTTTTTCCTTCTTCTTTACTTACAAGTCCAACTGGTAAACCGGTATGTGAATAATTTTTACGTCAATTTAGATAATATGTTTTAAATTAATGGGTTTCAATATATAAAGCAGTTTAAAATTTATAAATAAAATTGAGTCTTCGGTTTTTGTGCTAAACGAGCGGAGCGATATTATAACGTTCCATTGCACAATATGTATCCCCATGATATTAGCACTGTGCTTTTCGATATATATATATATAATACTCAGAATACATTACATACACATGCATTGCATATGCACCGTCTGGAAATAGTATAATTTATATTTGATACAAAAGCGAGTGGGCATAATTATATCGATATTAAAACTGAAAATGGTTTAGCATATTATTTGCTTTTGTTGAAAATTGCTTTTTTATTTAATTAACCAGAAGAGAAACGAAGTGATACACTGACTGTATGGCCTAGTGATATATAAGTATGCAATTAGACTAGATATGTTGTGCAATTATTTATTTGTTCAGTGAGTGTTCTCTTTTTTTCTACAAATGCACAGGCATTAACGGAAAATAAGGTACAAGCAGCAAGTATACTTATACCATACATATACGTACTTATGTACATTTTACATAAATAACAGTTAGACGATTAACTATACCAGTCTCGTTTATATGTCGAATGATTATGTGAATTCGGTATGGAAATTGGATAATGAATGAAATGATCTTGATCTACATCTATCAATTATTCATTGAGCTTCAATTTAAAAGAATGATTAACTCTTATTCAAAATCAATGGGAAATCAATGAATATTTATTTGTTCGCTTGACTCGGTGCAACTTGATTGTAAATTTTGATTTATTTTTTTTTCATTCGTTCGTATGGTCCGTATGAACAAAAGCGATTTTGTCGATCGATTGTGTTTGCGAAAGAATGACAAACGGAATTCTCAGGTTTTTTTTCGTCGTATAGAGCGTAAAAATGCCGCAAGACATATTTTGACAACACGGGCAGTGTTATTGGGTTATGTCTTTATTGTAAAGTATAGTTTTATGGCATAACCTCGAATTGTCGGTTTTAAATAAATTAACGTGAGGACGTTAGAGGTAGAATGTATCCTACAATAGACATAAATCTAGCGAGTGCCAAATTATTTTCACCGGCAGTTCATTGTTTTATTTCTTACAATGCCACCGACCAATCTACTGTGAAGTGCTTTTTACGGTAGAGTAAGCGAATTTTCAGTAGCTCGGTATATAATATAGTACATTGTAAGACAATGACTGATCCGATGGATGATTACTAAGGTTATTCACGCACCGAGTTGCAGTAAATGATCTGAGGGCTTCCGGGGTAATATTCATACTTCTTGATGAACAATGTTCTAAAGCAAAGCAGAATCCCAACAAAAATCTCTACGAGAAAAGTGTGACGCAGTCTTTTTGGTAAAATGTTTGTTGTTTTCAGTAAAAAATTTTTGGTAAAAATTATTTGGCAGATGATGAGGAAAACTAAGCCAGCTTGTTTGAACTAATTGGGTGTAAGATTTAACTTTTGCGTAACGAAGCTGAAAGCGTCAACTCTAGCGATATAATTCATTTTAGAAATTGTATTTTCTCGTAGAGATTTTTGTTGGTATATCATTCATTTTAGAAGTTTTGGGCTCTAAACTTGAAATTTGGGCCACGCTCTATTCATCAAAATGATACCCGAATGAAGATCTATCGATATAGTCAATAAACAAATTTTTATACGAATTTCGGCCTCCATTTTGAACCTCTTCCTAGTCTCGGCGACCCCACATTCTATTCATCAAAATGATGTCCGAGTGAACACCTATCGATGTAGCCAATAAAAATTTTTTGATGGAAATTTCGGTCGCCATTTTCAACCTTTTCGTCGCCTCGTCGACCCCACGTTCTATTCATCAAAATGATCGCCACAACTTCCCCTACTACTTTGCCGAAGAAAGTCTCTATCTGCCACCATTCAAGAAGTACCTGTAAAAACGTAATTGACCCACCCATTTCTACTTTTCAACATTTTTCACATATACCCCTCTGTTCTACTCGTAAAACTTTGAGACTTTGCCGAAGAAAGTAACTCTCTATCTGCCACCATTCAAGAAGTACCTCTAAAAACGTAACTGACCCACCCATTTCAACATTTTTCACATATACCCCTCTGTTCTACTCGTAAAACTCTGAGACTTTGCCGAAGAAAGTAATTCTCTATCTCTCATAAGCCAAAAAACATTAGTCCTTTCATCCTACGCTCGAGTAGCTCAAGATTTGGTCACTCTGACCACTCTTGTGGCGAATACCTTTCATTCGATGGGTCACACGCCCCTGTAGGTTTCAATACAGCTGAGCTACAGCCGAAAACGCGTTCCCGACCTTCAAAAACCACACTCAGAAGCCACTTCGAGGCCAATAAAACAAAATTTTCATTTTTCCTGGGTAATGGCGTATCACATTTTCATTTTTATGTCCAACCTGAGCCTCCTGCAAAGTTTCATAGAGATTGGCTAAAGATTTTCTTCGTTCTTTTTTTTGGTGGTTAGACTGCGTCAAGTCCTCCGCTATCGCTCCGGATATGATGTTTATGGATTGATCAATGTCGTTAAACGAACCCAATTGACAGGATTGCAAACGGTCCAAATATGTGTTGATCTCAAACGTTCCTCTTTGTGCAACCAATACTACTATCGCAACCGCCTGCGAAATGCTTTAAAAAATCGCCACGGCCCCTTCAAATATTAAATCTTTACGCGAAAGCAATCTGCTAGTTTCCTCTATGTTGAAATTGTGAAAGATGTTCATTGCTCGTTCCATTTAAACATTTCTTGTTTGCTTATTCCATAAAGCTACTAAAAATTAAGCGAAAATCGTTTATAGGATCTATGAACAATATTACATTTTATTACTTTTGTATAAACATTACACTTTTACGTTCCGTTCCTTCAAGTAAAAAACTATTGTGCATCCGGTAAAAATTACATTGAAGTGAACACACGGGTTCTTTATATTGAACATTATGCATTTATATATCTACTCGTTCTTAGAGCGTTTTTTTTATCGCTGCTGCTTTGAATAAAGAAACAAAATTCAATTTCATTAAATATTGAAGAAGAAATATGAATTGCATGTTGTTGCGATTGAGGAAATTTTTTCTAAGCCGCGCACAATAGTACAACAGCTTAAACTATGATAGGTATTTATATCAGTTTAATTTCTCGTAACTCTTCCTCTGGATTCAAGGGATGCTATTAAAATTTTAATGTGAAAAATATGCTTTCCTATTTAATAGAATCACCTGAGGAAATGCCCTATTTCTCACTCTTTAGCATGGGGGGTAGCTAGAAATATTTTCCTAAGCAAATAGATAAAACGGTCAATGGGCGCTACTTTTGCCAGCTATGTGAAATGCATATACAAAAAAGGAAGCTAAAATTGCCAGTAAAATGCATTTTTGTAACGTGTCTAACGTTGAATGTTTTATTAAGAAAAATGTTTTTCTTAGCAATATCTGCGCTATAAAAGGCATAAGAAAAGTTTATGTTTTCATTAATACAAAAAATGTGTATGTGAGCGGTGGTGAAGTGGAAAAATAAACACACACATACACATACTGAAGCTTTTTGTGTCAGTGAATTTTTGAAAAAGAATGGAATTATAAAGAACTAATGAATATGAATTTTACATGACAACACAGTACTTAAAAACAGCGATATGAAAGAGTGTCCTCGAGCTTTACAGATATGATGTGTTATTTTAGTGCTTCGCTAATTGACTCGTTAATTTCATCTTTATTTTGCTGATGAACTCCAGAAAATTAAGTTTGAAACTTTCTTGGCGAACCGAACAAAAAATATTTTTTTTTGCACCAAAGTTGTGAAATTTTCATAACGCCTTCAACGAAACTATGTAAACGTTAGTGGTTTATGCAAATTAAACTAATTAAAGTTTATGGTGTAGCACATTGTCTATTGTCTGATGACTAAGATCTGCTGGAAATTAGTTCGGGCTGATCGATATATATATATACTTTAGACAGGCAGTTGGTTTATTAAATAAAATCATGTCCGGAGCGATAGCGGAGGACTTGACGCAGTCTAACTTCCAAAAAAAGAACGAAGAAATTTTTTTGAGACGCGGCAACTATATATAGGCGAGAATTTAAGTTTCTTTCCTTTGGCCTGTATCACCACAAATCCTATTCTATCTTATTCGCGCTTCAAATACGAGCAAAACGAGCTATCACTCGACTATGTAACTTTAAAATTGCCGGAGATAGAAAATGCACCAAATTAACGTTTTCCAAACAATCAAAATCTTTCATCTTACTCTGTATGTTTCTATCTATCTGTCTATCTGTCTACCTGTCTATCTATCGACGGTCGATCTCGGAAACTAGTCAGCCAATCTCCATGAAATTTTGCAGGAACCTCAGGGCGGGCATAAAAATGAAAATGTGATACGCCATTACCCCAGGAAAAACCAGAATTTTGTTTTATTGGCCTCGAAGTGGTTTCTGAGTGTGGTTTTCGAGGGTCGGGAACGCGTTTTCGGCTGTAGCTTAGCTGTATTGAAACCTACAGAGGCGTGCGACCCATCAAATGAAAGGTATTCGTAACACGATTCGAACAAAAAAATAATTAAAAAAATCGGGTCAGATTCGTTTGAGCTAGAGTGATTAGAGTGACCAAATTTTGAGCTACTCGAGCGTAGGATGAAAGGACTAATATTTTTTTGGGTTATGAGAGATAGAGAATTACTTTCTTCGGCAAAGTCTCAGAGTTTTACGAGTAGAACAGAGGGGCATATGTGAAAAATGTCGAAAGTTGGAAATGGGTGGGTCAATTATGTTTTTAGAGGTATTTCTTGAATGGTGGCAGATAGAGAGTTACTTTCTTCGGCAAAGTCTCAGAGTTTTACGAGTAGAAAAGAAGGGCATTTGTGAAAAATGTCGAAAGTTGGAAATGGGTGGGTCAATTGGGGTTTTAGAGATATTTCTTGAATGGTGGCAGATAGAGAATTACTTTCGTCAAATTTTCGATTTTCATCAAATTTTCGATTTTCGTCAAATTTTCGATTTTCGTCAAATTTTCGATTTTCGTCAAATTTTCGATTTTCGTCAAATTTTCGGGCAAATTTTCGATTTTCGTCAAATTTTTGATTTTCGCCAAATTTTCGAATTTCGTCAAATTTTCTAATTTCGTCAAATTTTCTAATTTCGTCAAATTTCGACAAATTTTCGAATTTCGTCAAATTTCGTCAAATTTTTGATTTTCGTCAAATTTTCGATTTTCGTCAAATTTTCGATTTTCGTCAAATTTTCGATTTTCGTCAAATTTTTGATTTTCGCCAAATTTTCGATTTTCGTCAAATTTTCGAATTTCGACAAATTTTCGAATTTCGTCAAATTTCGTCAAATTTTTGATTTTCGTCAAATTTTCGATATTCGTCAAATTTTCGAGGGGTGACGCACTTCCATTTAATCCATTTAATCCATTTAATCCAAAAACAAAATTTTAGTTTTACCGAAATAATTAGGCTACCCACCTGAAAAATTTGTAAAGTAATTGCGAAAAATAGATTTGCACGATCCCCAGCTCGTTTAAGTACTCGTGAGGTATAGGAAAAAAATTTTTGTGAAAAATGGTATTAAATTTATTTAATCCATTTAATCCATTTAATCCACTTTACACCAAAAACTCCTAAAAGTGGATTTTTTCGCTTTTGAACGTTGTAGTATGAGTTGTAGTAGGTGGTTCGATCAAAATCACCAATTTTTAAGACTTTTACAGTATTTGGTAAAATGAACTTTTTTCCTATTTAATCCATTTAATCCAATTTTTATTCCATTTAATCCATTAAATCCATTTAATCCATTTAATCCATTTAATCCATTTAATCCATTTAATACCATTTAATCCATTTAATCTAGAAGTGAGTTACCCCTCGCAAATTTTCAATTTTCGTCGCATGTGGCAGATAAATTTTCTTCCTGGTCTGTTCCTGAACATTTGCCACTTTGCGACGCAGATTTTTTTGGTAAAATTGTGGTTGTTTACAGTCAAATTTTTTTTGGTAAAAATTATTTGGCAGATGATGAGAAAAACTAAGCCAGCTTGTTTGAACTAAAATTGGGTGTAAAATTTAATTTTTGCGTAACGAAGCTGAAAGCGTCAACTCTAGCGATATCATTCATTTTAGAAATTGTACTTCAAAGACTGCGTCACACTTTTCTCGAAGAGATTTTTGTTGGGATTGAGAATATATTTGAACAAAAGTCGTTTAACAAATGAAAATCTAGATTTTTCATTTTAGTATTTCATTCTTATTGCGAGCGCGTGCCTAACCAAAATTCAGAAAATAGAAATCTAGATTTTCATTAGTTCAACGAAATTCGTGTGTAATAAATAACAAACCACAACAACTCCCAAATCAGAAAATATGTTGCATTATACTTTTCCCTCCCTCTAGATTCGTGTTCCAAACAGATTGTTCTACGTTCTACTCAAAATCTAGTCGTTTTAATATTAAAATATTTCGAGTACTGTTCCGCACACATAAAATTAATCATTTTGTTTGTCTAAGCTGTTCTTCTTCGTTTCTCTGGTTGCTCTCTTTTTTATTGTTATTCCAATAGAGAGAAATGCTAACAGATGAGAATAAAAACGAAAATGCTACAAATTATGCGAACGGAATAGTAATCAAATCTTTCTACTTATTAAAACCTATTTGTCTTCATTGTAAGATTATCGGAAAATTTGTGATTAAATCGCAATTTTTTTGCGATAATGTCCCATTGCTAACGTCATATTCTACGTGAAATTATGTGGAAAAAGAGCGCAAATCACATTTGCATCCTGGAGTACCAAAAACGTCACATTAACTCACCAAATTTAGCACTAAAAGAGCAACATTCTCCCCTACCTTTTTCTCTTAATTTTCATTCCCGCTTATGTCATTTTCGATCCTATGTTTATTATTTCCCAGATGTGTCAAGTCGTTGCATGCAGCCGAATATAATTTTTTTAGTATTTTGTGACAATGCATTCATAAGGATTGCTTTCGGCATTCATACGGATGTCTTTCGGCATTTATACTTGCTTTTGCACTGCTACAATGTGTTGTTCGGTTTTGTTGTTATGTTTTGTTCGGAATGTGACTTTGGTGCTCCAGGATGAAAAATAGTATACACACCTCGGATCAAAACGGTGTTGTTTTCGACCACGGTGGTGAAAACACACCGTTTTGATCCTTGGTATGTAACATACTATTTTTGGGAATTACAAAATGCAAATTACATTTAAAATATAACTTTTTTCCTCAGCCTCCTTATTTTGAGTTATTAACCAATTTATACAAGAAAATCGAAGAAAAAATTCATTTCGGCATTCCCTATTACGTCATAAAAAGCTTTTCAGTCTAAAGACCAATGACACTGAGGGATTCTTTTGAAAAACATCCTACTGAAATCGGACGCATTTTCTAGTGGAATTTTTTATATGTACCTAGAGAGGACTTCGACCGTAGAAACCAAAACCACTTTCAAAAAATATCTTCGACGCTTGTTTGACTAGCTAGAGGTCATCAAAAACCGCAAATGTTCAAAAATTTCTCCAGTCAAACGAGCCGTACAGGGTCGTGTGGTGTGTCATTAGAAAGGTAATCACATAGTACATACGAATATGAATATGAGCCGAATAGGGACTTATTGGTTTTAAATTTTATCCACACTGAAATATGTGCCGTTAAACTTTTCAACCGAAGACTTACACTGTTCTTACAGAAATTTCTAGAGGTACACATGGTTGTGTGAGATATCATTTGAAAGGTAATTTAAATGGCTTTTGGGCAAAATAGGGTCTTATGGGATGGGGCCACACAAGCTTCGAAGATTTTGTTTTAAAGTGGTTTTGGTCTCTCGGGTCGAAGTCCTCTCTAGGCACATTTAAGAAATTCCACTAGATTTCCGATTTCGGTAGGCTGTTTTTCAAAAGAATCCCTCACTTTGTGTCTATTCGCACAAAGTGACATCAGTCTATATTTCATTATTCGCACTATGTGCGGTTAGTCAGATAAAGACTTATCACACAAAGTGTGAATAGTACCTACCGAAAAACAAACAGAGGCAACGATGGTATCCTAAAATTTTGACCCTCTCACACAGGTCGAATGAGTTCGAATGTAAATACTCGTCAATAAAATACAAACTAAAACGGTTACCGCAGCCGAGACTCTAATTATACTTAAATCTTGCTACATCTTCTTTCTTTCTCTCGAATTATTATCACGTGTAGAGATGTGCGGGCCGACCTATTTTCAAAACCCGACCCAGCCCGGCCCAGACTAATTTGTAATGCCCGAGTCCGACCCGACCCGAGAATTTTGTAGTAAAGCCCGGCCCGGACCGACTCAGCCCGTATTTTTTTTACTGAGCGAAAAAACCTAAAATTGGCGAGCCTAACAAGTGGAAACGTTCGGTTACCTATCGTTATAATAATGTAGTCTCACAAATCTATCGAACACTTGAAAGTAAGCTTACGCTCGGCCTGTATTGCAATTTTTCTTTAAATTTTTGTTTAAGTTTTCAAATTGTTTTTAAAGACGAACAAAGTCGGGCCAGCCCGAATCTTTGTTTTTGAAACCCAAACCCGCCCGAGCTCGACTAATTTTTGAAACCCGGACCCAAGCCCGGTCGGGCCGGGCTGGTCCGGGTCGGGTAGGTGAATTTCGGGCGGCCCGCACATCTCTAATCACGTGTGATAATGCATACCCGCCGAAATAAGAAAAAAAAGCAACATTTCGCTAGCCAAAGACTTATGCGAACGATTTATATAATACTATCATTATCATATCTCTCTACCAAAAGCTATACGGGAATGAACAAATTTATTACATTACCAGCGCGCAATGCAATCATAATAATATATTCTCAACGAATTCACAATTTTTCTTGAAAAGAAAAATCCTCAAATTACATATTGTAAAATTGTTCATGACTTCTGGCCATTTTATTAAATAAATTATTTCCAATTCAATGTATATCTTTATACTTCGGGTTTTCCTCTAACAACAAAACAACATGATGTAAAGTGTTAACTAGACCGTAAATAGAAATAAAATTTAATTTAAAACACAACGAAAAAAAAATAGGAAAAAAATAAATAAATTTAGAAGCTTGGGCATTCATAACATTGTATAATTTACAAAAAAGAACCTAGCATTTACGTATTTCGTTCGCTGCCTAAGACGTACTACTCCCCGTCTCTCTATATATATATATAATAAAATAAATGGTAAGACTCTGGCAGACATTTAATAAATTTTTCCTCTATGAAAACATGTTTGGCTTAAGGCGTTCAGTTGTTGTGAATTGCATATTTATCTGAATTTTATATTGAATGCCATACATTATACTTTGTGGGCAACGTTTATGATTTTATGGCAACGAATTGGATCAACTCTATTGCACAGGCACATCAGGGGAAATTACAATCGGTTTCCATAAATTTTCATTGATTTTTATCGCAATTATAACCTAAAATAATATCGACCGACGGACGGTATTTTATTGAGTTTTTATTTTAGTATCTGCACATTGATTAGGATAGGTGCTGTGCACTTGGTAAGGTGTTGCTGATTGTTTTCCTGCATCCAATTCGGAATTCTAATAGGTAATTAGAATATATCTGCATATTTAATCGACTCAATTGGTGTCTGATTTCGATTAAATCTAAAAATAAAGTTTCTTGGCGATTTTCAGCAGATTAGTCTAACCGAGGTTAATTTTGGTTTCAGTTAATTTGTTTCGCAGAAAATTCATGTAACCACCTAAAAGTGCATTTACCGACTTTGGTAAATTTACGGTAAATAGCACCTGTAGGCAGGGCCTATTTTTTAGAAAACGATTTCTAAAATTTTCTAAAAATTCTAGAATTTTCTAAAATTTTCTAAAATTTTCTAAAAATTCTAAAATTTTCTAAAAATTCTAAAATTTTCTAAAAATTCTAAAATTTTCTAAAATTTTCTAAAAATTCTAGAATTTTCTAAAATTTTCTAAAATTTTCTAAAAACTCTAGAATTTTCTAAAATTTTCTAAAATTTTCTAAAAATTCTAGAAATTTCTAAAATTTTCTAAAATTTTCATTGACTGCAAATTAGTACTAACTTAGAGACCTGCTCTTTTTGAAAATCTATTTTACATGCTACATGCGTCGAAAACCGTACTTTTCATGTTGCAAACACTTCTTTCGAAGCCCTCAGCATGTAAAATCCATAACATAACTCAGAATAAAAATGAAAAGTCTCGTTTTCGTGTGTTTATTGACCTCGGCTTCGCCTCGGATGAAAAAAATTCACACGAAAACTCTACTTTTCATCTTTTTATCCCTAGTTATGTAATATATATTACTGCCATTTGAGGGGAACATCGAGGCTTACTGAGATTTCTCCTTAAATGTCAGTAAGATGTTTTATCGTGTAAGCGAAAACGAGACAAAAAATAGGAGAATGACTTGTTTGACACATCACAGAAGAATAATTTTCGTTTACACATCCTAGTTGAATAATTTTGAGGGAAAACAAAGCGCGTACACGATAAATAGCTATTTTGCTAACATGTGCCTAAATGGAAATTTTGCGCAATAGATGTGAAAATTGTCCATCCGAGGCGAAGCAGAGGTTGACAACACATCGTATGCGCAAAATTCCAGTTTAGGCAGAAGTTAGCAACAAGATTTTATGTACAGGAGTAGGATCTTCATTTTTCCAAACATCACTTTTACGCACTAGTGCGCAAAAGTATATATGAAAATCCATTTACGCACTACTTTGATCGCACTACTGTACATAAATACTATGCTTTTGTTTTCTCTAGGGTCGAAAGTGGCTTATTAAAACAAGAAATTTGGTAAGGGCCTTCAAAAGCATGTAAAATCCATTACATAACTCGGGATAAAAGTCATCTCTTGTTTTGTAAATAACTATTTTTTGTTTTCACGTTAAAAATTTAATTATACATTCAGAAACAGTCTGCATACGGCTTTACCACTATCACGCGTGTGTCTTTGACTGTATTATTAATAATTTTCTTTTTTGCTGTTTGGCAAAATTCTCAACATCGATTAATGACCGTTATTCACTCACTACGATTTTCTTCCACTGATTTTATTAAGGTAAATATTGGAGATTTGACCTAATTTAACAAATCTCCACTTTGAACTTAAATTTCTCTGCGATTTTGGATCTTATTATTCGCCTAGTCGGTTGGCCTGTAGAGGCGCCACATTTTTTTATAGTACTTCATTCTTACTGGACTATTTTTTTGTGAAACAACTTCACATTGATTCATTCCCATGAAATGTCACAGCAATGAAGTTGGTTCACATGAAAATAAGCGCAGTGACAGCAGTAATTTTATGACGGAATGTACTAAAATATGGAAAAACTCTACTACATTTCTTCTTAGTTTCTAAACATCATTCTCCTATAAGAAACCACTTTTATTTCAAAGATTTATCTTTTGTTTACTTAATTAACGAACTTTTTTAATTATTGGCGATTTCGTCTGACAAAGTTAATTAATTATTAAAAATACAGAGGTGTCCCATGTGAATCGTAAGTGGTCCAAATTTCATGTAAATTCAATGAATGGAGAGTTATCCCATGATTAAAAATATCACAGGACTATCACGGTTTATTGTATCGTGAGTTGACTGTTGATTTTTTCTTCATACACAATGTCAACTCAATATTCATTTTTGGTTAGGTAAATTCTCCATTGTTGTTTTTTGTCCATCTCATGTTGTTTTTGCACAGAAGTATGTAAAAGAAACATTTTCAGTAAAATTTATTTCGTTTAGTAAAATGTTTTTCAACGATTTCCGTCACTCAATTTCAATTTAAGTTTAGTGCTGTCGGGTGAAGCAACTGAAAATAGGCAGACCTATACTGTCCTGTGACCACCATCACACTCGTAATTCGAAATAGCAGCTCCGCTTCAAGTCAAATCACTTAACGTGAGCCTTGTTGGGTAAGGGAAAAGCATACAAGCTCTGTTAGGTTCGAAGTTTTTGCCTGCTCCAATTTTAGTTATTTTAGTTTGTAGGCATTTCACTAGCTAGAAGCGACATGAAAGTAAAATTAAAGACCGTGTGGCCGTCGTACCATTGTGTAGCATCCTTTTTATCTATTTTGTTCAAGAATATAAAAGTGATTTTTAAGAATATTTCCTATCAATATTTAAGAACAAGTCGGCCAAATTACAATAAAAATAAAACGCAAAATATAACCCACGTTATCAACCATTTGTTTTCAGACGTTTTCTCGAAATTTTCTTTAATTTTCTACAATTTTTCTAAAATTTCTAGAAATTTCTACATTTTTCTAAAAATTCTAAAATTTTCTAAAATTTTCTAGAATTTTCTAAAAATTCTAAAATTTTCTACAATTTTCTACAATTTTCTAAAAATTCTAGAAATTCTTCAAAATATTCTAAAAAATAGGCCCTGCCTGTAGGTCAGAGCATGTATATTAGTGCATTATTGATGAGGGATCATTTATAAACTACGTAAAACTTTTTCAGTGCGGCCTTCAAAGGAAAATCTTAAACAACTCGAGAAAAAGGCGCAGCTAAAACGAGAATTTTAATTTTTATCTCGAGTTTTGTAATGGATTTCATTGAAATTTTTGAGAGACGATGACATATTTGGTTTATTTTGAATGACCACATGGTAAGCTATCAATAAATGCACGGCAGAGTAAAATAAACCAGGCAGTAGTGGTTCATTTTCGAAACGTCAAATAAGAGTCCTAATTAATATAGGACTACTAGATTGTTGAGGTCCCTTGTCAAACGTCCACTCCTTCCTGGTTAACTTTACTCTGCCGTGATAAATGACAAAAAGAGAATTTTTCGGTATTGTTTGTCACCGATAAGGACTCGCTCTCAGAATATACGTTATGAATCTGATCTTTGACAAGCACTGCCTGGACACAGTAGGTGTCGATACGCGGGAAAAGTTGAAAAGTGTTTTCTCGGGATGATTTTACACTAATATAAACTAAGAAGTCCTAACATCATTATTTTTTTTTTTCTAAAAACTTGGTTTGCAAGTGATTTTGGCTATTTTTCACATACTTCGTCCCTGAACGACCCCTAAATCGATTCGGATCGAGTCGGTCCCATAGACACTTTTTATCAGGGAACCATATAGAATGATTTTCTGCCCTGTGCTCCAAACATTTTGGAACTTTAGTTTTTTGGACACCCCTAAACTATGAATTTCCAGTAGGGATGGGAGACGTTCAAAATTATCGATAATATCAATAGAAAGAAATTATCGTTAATGGATTAGTCATATCGTTATCGATCAAAAATTTATCGAAACTCGATAATTATCAAAATATCGATATTTTGATATTTATCTGAAAATTCATGATAATATACCGATATATCGGAATATATCGATAAAAATCGGATTTTCGGATCGAAATATCGATATATCGAATTATCGATATCTTGATAATTATCAAAATATCAATAATTATCGATTATCGATATTTTTTGTTGATAATTTTCGATAAAAAAAGTCGATAATTATCGATTATCGATAATCATTATTATTATCGCCCATGCCTAATTTCCAGGTGAAATTGTCAATCCTCCATTTTGTTGTCCTGTTTTCGCTCATGTGATAAAGCAGTATATCATCGACCCCTTAAATGATGATATTCTACTATTTCATCCCGATAGGGTTGTAATAAGCCACTTTCAACCCTAGGGAAAACAAAAAGAAAAAAATTTTCTCGTGTCGAGAAACAATTTCTAAAATTATATTTTCTCAGAACAATCCCTTTCGTCGGGGATATATGTGCAACTGAAATAACTGATTTTATTTTGAACTTCTAATTAATCTCACTGGTCGCCCTAGTCTAGAGTTATTCTTGTGAAAACATTCTTTTTTGCTGAAATACACTAAGCATCCAGCTGTTTTATAATTAAGAAAAATGGTCTACAAACATGGCTGTGTTATTAATTTGTTCTTCGGTTAAAATACACACGATATAATATTCAAGTCGTGGATGTATCACAGAACCTAACCAAAATTCTTGTTGATTTAATTTCCGAAAAAAATTAGATCTTTATTACACTTGTAGTTATAACTATAGCACAAGTACATGCCCCGGTATGGAAAGAGTTGAGAAAGAGTACGTCGAAACCACACCCTTCCATCATTCAAATAAAGTCCATTAGAGACAGAAAAATGTTTTTTTTTCCCCATTTTCTATGAATACAGTTTTAAGACCCTCACATTTGAATAAACTCACAACCAACCAAATCTCTTAATTAAACCCAAAATTCCATAAATTTCTGATCTAAATTTCCATTGTCAAACCCATATTGTATTACATGGCTGTACCTACAGCATAAAAAAAAATATTTAATATCAACGCTAAATATTTAAGCGCATTTTCATTTCATTCGGTAGTTTTTTTTTGTACCCGAACTAAATTTTTATAAAATGGTTCTGCCGCAATCTTTTGTTCTTTTGTGTAATACTTGATAATATGCTTAAAAAGACATAATTGACAAAACGTATAAAGGCATTGTTCAATTATTCCAGATGTGTCCTCACACACACAAAAAAAACTACCATGAAAATAAACGAATAAATTCACAAATGGACGAGACCACAGAAGAGAAGAAAAAAAAAAACACGACAAAAATAAGCTCTGAATGGTTGTACGAAGACATAATGGTGACGGGATATCAAATTTCCATATGGTCGTTATCCCAGTAACGCACGAAAAGAAATAGTGGATTTAGTGGATTTCTATTGATGTAAAGTATATCACCACCGAATACAATTTTCCAGCTCATCAAATTCGTATCCAAATTAATAAACGAACAATTAATTTGACGACACACATACACATGCACACCGTAATTGCATTATTAAGTTATTTAGTCGATAAAATTGTTGACTCGGCTATATACTTCTCAACTGTTCCATATACTGATCCAGTAAATGGTTTAATCCTCTGATTAAAGAAGCCATTAAAGACTCATATAACAATCAAATTTCCCTTCAACTAATTATCACACACGTGAAAGCGATAACTCAATAATTGTAAAGGTAAATTTGATTAACAGAAAATGGAAAATATACTCACATTCGGCTCCATGTACTACCATTCAATTCGTCTCTGTGTGTATGCAGTATGTGTCAAATTTCGGTAGCACAATTTGTATGTAAAGTAATCATTACCTCTGAGTGATATCTGTCTCTACTACTACACATAACTCTAACAGTAACCGTGGATGATGAAATGTATTATATCTGTGAAAAGACGTGTCGCATCGTTGATAATAATTATATTCATCGTCATTATCAATTACTAATTAGACATGATGATATTGGATAATAATGATCTAACCCTTTAATGGGTAAATAGTTGGATTGACATTGGTGTGTATTCGTGGAATAAGTAATTTGCTGTAATTTTCTTATCACCGAGAGGGTACTTAATAGACTCGCTTACATAATTAGTTTTATAATCACCAACAGAAATACATTTGTACGTGACAATTTACTGTACGGCCTAATTGAATGATTACGGGAAATACAAAATTGATTGTCTGAATTATTAAATGGATTGATCGGCAATAATAACTGGTCAAATGAAGGGACCATCTTATCGGCAGTGATCATACCTAAATTACAGTGAGTACTGTCAATTTTGTAGATTGTATGTCCCAGATGCCAGGTACGTCCTTATTTATAAGTCTTATAATCATACGAAATCATACACACTGTGCTGAAGTAGTAAGACTTTGTAACCAAAGCTGGACAATCAACATTTTCCAGAGGGTATTCCAAGCCTCGATTTCATCCTCTAGTTTATTTAGTATATCCCGTATATCGAATATAATTTGTATAAATGACAGCTGTCACAGAAAAATAATAAGGGAACGTCAGATTTTCGAACGCAAACACAAGCGGAAAGGTCAAGTTTGTTAGTGCACTGAAACATAATTAAATTTTGATTTTTTTTAATCAAACAAAAGGTCAGGTAGTAGTGAATCCGGTGAGGACTTCAGTAAGTTAATTAGTTTTTCCTAACGAGTGGTGAAATATCACGACTTCCAGCATGCGTTAGGAAAATAACTATTTAAATCGGACTTGTATCAACTGAATGATAAAACTTTGGAAAAGTTATCTTTCGTATTGATCACATGACGTAATTACAAAGTCTTATCGCTGGGAATATTTTACGGAGATCGTTAGCTACACACTGACAGTTTGTTTGATCAAAATCTTTGCAGTCAAAATTTAATTATTTTTTAGTTGACCTCAAACTTAACCTACTGTTTGGGTTTGCGATCTCGTTTAAATTTATTGTTTGTCTGACGTTCCCTATTATATTTTGACTCGACGGATTTTCATTAAACAAAATTCGATTATCATACGCTAATATCAAGAGTCTGGTAAAATTGAATTGATTATAATTATTCGACGACTTTCTGAAGAAACAGCGAGCTCCCGAAGAAACAGGAGTAGTCGCTACTACTAATCGTTTCTTCAGGAACTCACCACTTCTTCTTCTTCATAAAATCGTCATTTCTTCTCGTCGTTTCTTTATACTTTTTTAACATTTCGGAATGTTCCTTTAGGATTAGGAACCATGAATTTCTGAAAAAGCGATGAATTCCTGAAGAAATGACAACTACTCATGTTGTCGAATAATCAGGGCATTGCCAAATGTGTCATATTTTGGACCGGACAAAAAAAAACATATTTAATTTTCGGCATTCCAAAGTCGCGTACTACACACATAAACAGCGCAACGATATAAAAGGCTCTTCAGAATTCACGAGCACAAAAAAATCAAGCAACGAAAATCAATTAAATTATTAAAATTTAACCAGCAAACCTTTTCGCGGTGTAATAACCTGCAACATATCTGTAATAAATTATATTTGAGAAGATAGATATTCTCATTCATTTTGCAATGCCATTTCGTTATTATGATTGATTTATATGAGTGCAAAATATAAATTAGAAATAGACATTTTCACTCGAGTTGTGTTCGCGAGGCACATTGAAATCAGAGTGCACTTAATTTTCTGCAATAAATGTAAAATATAAATCTAAGCGCAAAGCAAAGGCCTTGAATTTTATTAGTTTATGATACGGCTGAGTCGCATAATTAGAATACAAAAAAAAAACCAAACGAAACGAAACCATTTCTACTTTATATACATATTTTGTTGTACTATAATTGGATTGCCGGTAATTGCACTCACTTTTGTGGTGGTTACTTTATGATTATTGTAATTCGTAGTTTATCTGTGGAAAGTCATACATGTTATAAGATCTCACCAGAGCAATAATTCTCTCGTTGATGGATATCAATTCACGTCCACATTAGTCGAGTTTGTTTTTTATGTAATACACCATGCACACATATTGAATGTTTACCCGGCCTGAATGCAAAGGAATTTTAATTATACAAATTGCAACATTTTCAGGTGTGTGTTTTACAAAAGTCTTGTTCCACTGAGTAGAACAGTATATAGAGAGAGAGAGAGAGAGCAAAAAAAACGTAGAAAATTTATATTTTTATTTCGGAATATATGTTTCAGAATATGTAAATCGTTAGATATAGTGTAACACACATATTACATATTCTCATCACGAATTCAAAGATATTGTGTTGTTCTTGGCAGTTAGCTCATTTTTTTTTATTGGAATAAATGTTACTCGAACAATTGAAATTCAACTGACATTTATTTGTTAGATAATAATCTAAAACGAAAACAAAAAAAAAAATGTCAGCAGCTGTTACACTCGCCGAACAAAAAATTAATCACAAGTGTAAGAGTGTCGTTATGACTTAAAAAGGAGGAGAACAATAAAAAGGTTAGCTGAAAAAGAGGTAAGAGTCAAATTCATTTAAAAAAATTATTTTATCTGAGTAACCGGAGGCAATTTACTCAATTTGATATGTTGTGGTGCAACTGTTCTAACATAATTTTGAACAAGGACGATTTTGCTCATACAAACTGCAAAGGGTGGCATTTCATCTGAAGATGCCTCGAAAGATACCCTAATTTTTCCGTCAAGTAGAACCAATTTCGTTCACAAGTTGCGCTAATTTCAATCGCTCTTTTGGCTTTGAAATTATATCAAAATTAAGAAATTAGTTGCAGTTGGTTTTCATGGTATCGAATGTTGAAATCAGACATGTGGACTTGATGATTTGATAGAACGTTAAGAAAATGTGACAGGATAATGTACTAAATGTCCAATAACAGTTTACATGTCAGGGATTCCACCGTAACCATTCAAACTGTCAAGGGGTAAGTTGGAGAAATGTCAAAAAGTTGACATAATCGACGAACTATTGGCACTTTGACTGGTATGTTATATTCACTACGATCGTGGGTCAGCACTTTCTTCATGACACTTAGCACTTTGACCGGCACAATTTAGTTTTTTAGTTTTTTATGTTGGTATAATACCACTGCGGAGACCAATACGTACAATTTTCGTTTGTATGTATAGGAAATGTAATACTCGCTTGTGTGCTAACTTAACCCTTGACTTAGCCCAACATCCCATTTGCAAAAATATTTTCATCCATTTTTTCCATATCTTCAGTGTCTAATCGACTGCAACGTATTACCACTACGCCACTGTCTTCGTACCCCACATATTGATAAACTGAACGGAATAATGTTGTCTACTGCTTTAACCTTATTATTTGTTGATTTATTATTTTAAACGAATTATATGGATTTTTCACGGTTTGTCTGTGTACACATTGCTCCAGAGAGTGTTATTTCCAGTATCAGACACGATCTCAAAACAAAAATAGTCACGACGTTGACAATATTTTAATTAATCGGATTTTATTTCTCAATGATTTGTCATAATCGCTGCATTCCATTTTGTACACATATCTCGCTTCGATATCACCATTATAAATATTGAAAACGAATCAAAATAAACAAGTTGATGTATAGTTGTATAACTAAAACATTCATCTATTGTAGGAGGTAGAAAGGTAACATGGAAAAAAAAATAAAATGGAAAAAAACATGTCCTACTTTTCAGTTTGTTTTAAATTATTCAATGCAGAATGCAGCAGTTTGCCCTATACGTTTAATGGTGATAATGTAGGTCTATATATTGAACATTAATGGTTACTGTTTTTACAACGTGTTCGTATAGATGTATGAATATATATACCTACCACACGTATATACCAGAGAGATATCAGATATATGAGAACAGGAAGGTATAAAATTAAATGTTTTAATGACTTTTTTGGATTTTAAAGCGGAAACATAATTTTTTTGTTTACCTATGGAGTGTCTATAATATTGGAAAAAAATCGGAAATTTAAACAAATAAATGCAAGTACAATAAATCGTCGTTATAAACTTTAATACAGACAATCAATAATGACGAATTTCAATATACACAGCGCGACAGTCAATTCGAGGCAGTTCAATTGTGCCGTAGGCATTGTAGCCAATTTTATGACTCATTCATTGACTCATTCACCGCGCATTTTCCACAAGAACAAAGTAATTGGAACACAATTGCTTGCGAAGCAAATAAATACAACAAAAGATAAAAGGTTTCGAAAAACCACTTAACTGCTTGAGAATTTCGGTTAACAATTTTCGCAATTTTTTTTTTGTATTTTATTTCGAGTATCTTAACTCTCCGTTAAAAGCTCTATTGCGAATAAGTTCTCACAGGGCTTTATCAGAGCCGGACTGGCTCTAAAAGGACTTTCGGGGCCTGCAAGTAACTTTAACTCATTTCTTAAAAGCTTCCAAATGTTAACATTTCATCACAAGAATTGTCCAAATTCATAATACGACCAGTCCTGGCTGGGGCAGATGTCAACTTTTTTAGTTATACGTCGCTACAGTAAGAGGCAGTGAAATTTTAGCATGAATTTGTTGCTTCCGCTATTTTTCAGCTAATCCATTTATGAACGTGGCGACGTTTACTTATGACTTACACTACACCAGACGAAGATAGAAACACATACAGTTCAGCCTGTTACGTTACTGAAAACGTCTGCTGAAACGTTTGCTATGGTAACGCCACATATTAACAGTAGTCTGAATAGTTTTCTATTAAGAGTGATATCGCGAAATTTTCGAACAGCTTTGGGACAAGGGGTCACGGATATTATTGAGTTATATCTCATTCGACTCTTTGAACTATTGCGAGTAAAACGTAGTATACGTTTGGTGAAATTTATTTTGTTGTCGACGATCGAGGTCATGAAGACAGGGTCTGCTAAAAGAGTTCCAAAATCATTTTCTTGCGATTAATCGTAGGAAACAATTTTTGAGAAAAAACTTTTTTAGCTAGCTTTTGAAGAGACGCACATTTTAAGTATACACACCACCAGGTCCATGTTGACCTGTTGGTGATATCAATGATTTTAGGTGAAAAAATAGGTGATTCTCCCGAGTCCTTCTTCCGAGTCCATGACCGCCTGCAGTGACACAAGTCCATGACATGGCATGTATGGCAAGAATGGCAAGATAGCCTAGCCTCCCTCAGTAGTACCATGCTATGGAAAAACATCCTTGGATAAGTTTCACTGCAGAGGGTTGGAGCGACTTTAGTGGAAGTACACCCCAAATCGACGAAATTTTATCGCTTTTAGAGGTTTTCCATGTGGTTATTCATTATTTACTGCATATAAGAGTGAGATCAACTAATATAAGGAGTTCCTCGATGTATCCACGTTGGTAACATACTCTTGGAACCCAAATTTCGAACTATATACAATTTCGTTGGATATTGGGTTCATCGAGTTGAACGTTTATTTTTAATAAAATTATTTTTTTGAAGTGAAGTAAATTAAAATAAAGACGAGTAAACGTTCGAAATTTTAAATCGTGCTGTACGTTACCAATGTGTATTTATCGAGTAACTCTTTATTTAAGCTTATTTCACTTTGAATAATAATTTTATTAAAAATTAATGTTGAATACCCCACATCTAAATCTGCGTCTCTTCAAGGCATACAAGGCTAGCTAAAAAAGTTTTTTCTCAAAATTCTGCTATTTTGGCAGACCCTTACTTGATGACCTCGATCGTTTGCAACAAAATAAATTTCACCAAACGTAGTACTATGAAGCACAAGCTCAGACCAGGTCAATGTTCGAATGTGGTGTATAACATTCCTTGTCGGAACTGCCCCAGAAGCTATGTGGGATGCACGTGCCGCCGGCTCGATGACAGGGATGGAGAACATAAGAAAGACGTGGAAAACATGGCCAAGAACAAAAAAAAAACTGCACTGGTTTACCATGCGTCCACCAAGAAACATCAATTTGATTTTGCGAACAAAGAAATTCTGAAAAAAGTCCGGTCAAAACGAACGTTCAAAATACACGAAGCGAACAAAATCATTCTTAAAGGAAATTCAGCTGTGAACTTCAGAAAAGATGCAGCTCACGTATCACCAGTGTTCTACAATCTGATCGTGAATAGTGGAAAACGCCGCCATGTGAACCCCCCTCGAAGACAGAATGATGAAATGAATCTGAAACAGATGTTTGAGTGACAGGTGAAATTATCAAGTGACAAACATAAACAAACAAGACTGTTAGCAAGTGCTAAGTGAAAACCAAGAAATTGATTAAGTTTGTTTTACAACCTAGTAGTAAGCGTAAGTTTATGAAAACAAATTACAATTGTTCATAGCTCTAAGTGATTAAGTGCCAAATAAAATTTTTCAGCCTTGAAGATTACTGGTCACACAGTCGAAAGCTAGGCTCAAATTTGGTCACATCAACTTTTGGAGTTTCAATTTTGTCGAATCCAGGCGTTACAACGCAATATCCAATTTCGTTCTAAATCGACAAGCAATACAACAACTATTAACGTAGTACTATGTTTTACTCGCAATAGTTCAACGAATCGAATGAGATATAACTCAATAATACCCGTGACCCCTTGTCCCAAAATGTCTGATTTTGTTCGATGTTTTGGCGATATCACTCTTAATCGATGAATTATTACTAATTTACTGTCTTAGCTGAAATCATGAAATGTCTGAGACCTTAAAATATCATTTTATGTTAAGGCGTTGTACATGGCTATATGTTTACCTTGACATACAGAGCGCCTTAACCTGGCCTTAATAATTTTGTTTGAATTTATTCCACGTTTTAAATTTTTCGATTCCTGAAAAACGACTTGAGCAACAGACCTAACACAATTTTTTCAGAATGCCAAACATTGTGTCTCTTAAATAGATATCGTTTTTAGAATTTTGTAAAACTAAATCTTCAGTCAATTTACTTAATTTTATCGCAACAATATCACCATAGTCATTTCACTTCCATTGACCTTATAATCTAACCGACGACGACGGAGTACATAACATTATTCAAATTACGGACTAACTGGTCTAATCTTCAGAAAACATTCAAAACACAATAATTATTCACCTAATACCACCGAAAATCTCGCTTCAACAAACAAACACGCTTACCATTCGTATTTTATCAACAGCATTCCAGCGCAGCATCATCACCGACCTGTAGTGTTTTTATTATGCTTTAATGGACAGGACAAAGAGAAATTTATTAAGACATTAAATGTTGAATTTATCAAACTCTCATTTAATTGCTAATATTAAAGAATTTTGAATTTTGAAAATGTTTGTGTGTAAACGCCAAATACTCTTTCGTATATTAGAAGTCGTATTCAATAAATTGGGTTAAAACTAATAATAAAAAAAAAGATTATTATTCATCATAAAAATATCCATTCATATCCCATGCGTACGGTTTAAGTGTATTATGTTCATAGAACTATTTTGCATTTATAATTTTTTTGTTTTATATATTTTTCACGCAAGAAACAGAAATATTTTCTGTGGCATCATCAAATTGATGAACCGAAATTGATGGAATAAAATTCTTTTATTTATTTTTTTAAAGACTATTTCTCTCCACTTAGCTTTTATGAAGACATCATCATATGAAAAACGACAAAATTATTGTAATTTCTATTTTGTTTAATTCGAACAATGGCAAATGAAGATAAAATAAATGTTTTGTCTTACAGTCTTACTCAAAAAGTTAAAGAGACGAAGAAGAAAAAAAAAAATCACAAAAATAATTTAACAAAAATCGTAAAAGAAATACGAAAAAAATAAAAGAATTTTTTCTCATCTTTTTTCTAATAAATTGTGTAGGTATCTTACTTAGTGACGGATCTGATGAAAATGATGAGACATGTTGAATATCTGATTCTATGAATTTATGAATAATGTCTTAAGGAGTTGTCCAAAATATTGAGTAGATATTTTGTCATTTATTGTTGTGGAAATTGTACAAAAAATGAAAGAAATTTATTGACTACAACAACATTTACTAGAAACCGAAAGAATGATTATGGTTGCGGTTATATGACATAGTCTATACATGACACAATACTGCGGAATTAGAATTATCCGTTGGTATGTTTCGATGTAAAAGGCTTAAATCTAGAAAAATGTAAATCTAAAAGATGTCGCAGCTCAAGTGAGCTGAGAATATTTCTAAAATGTTCAGTCGATTTTTATCGTTTTAATTGAAGACAGTGTTTGTTTCTACTACCGGAACAGTAAGTTATTGTGAAGCTACAGCAAACTACCCAGATGTACTTGTATGATCAATTTGTCATTTTTTCTATAGCGTGTTTCAGTTCAAACAGGTAGCACTGTTTTCGAACGGTTAATACTGTTTACGAAGATTTAGTACTGTTTTGGAACAGTTAGCACTGTTTTGGAACACTTAGCACTGTTTTGGAACAGTTAGCACTGTTTTCGAACATTTAGTACTGTTTTGGAACAGTTAGCACTGTTTTGGAACAGTTAGCACTGTTTTGGAACAGTTAGCACTGTTTTGGAACAGTTAGCACTGTTTTGGAACAGTTAGCACTGTTTTGGAACAGTTAGCACTGTTTTGGAACACTTAGCACTGTTTTGGAACAGTTAGCACTGTTTTCGAACATTTAGTACTGTTTTGGAACAGTTAGCACTGTTTTGGAACAGTTAGCACTGTTTTGGAACAGTTAGCACTGTTTTGGAACAGTTAGCACTGTTTTGGAACAGTTAGCACTGTTTTGGAACAGTTAGCACTGTTTTGGAACAGTTAGCACTGTTTTGGAACAGTTAGCACTGTTTTGGAACAGTTAGCACTGTTTTGGAACAGTTAGCACTGTTTTCGAACAGTTAGTACTGTTTTCGAACAGTTAGCCCTGTTTTGGAACAGTTAGCACTGTTTTGGAACAGTTAGCACTGTTTTGGAACAGTTAGCACTGTTTTCAAACGGTTAATACTGTTTTGGAACATTTAGTACTGTTTTGGAACAGTTAGCACTGTTTTGGAACATTTAGTACTGTTTTGGAACAGTTAGCACTGTTTTGGAACAGTTAGCACTGTTTTGGAACAGTTAGCACTGTTTTGGAACATTTAGTACTGTTTTCGAACAGTTAGCACTGTTTTGGAACAGTTAGCACTATTTTTGAACAGTTAGCACTGTTTTGGAACATTTAGTACTGTTTTCGAACAGTTAGTACTGTTTTGGAACAGTTAGCACTGTTTTGGAACAGTTAGCACTGTTTTGGAACAGTTAGCACTGTTTTGGAACAGTTAGCACTGTTTTGGAACAGTTAGCACTGTTTTGGAACAGTTAGCACTGTTTTGGAACAGTTAGCACTGTTTTGGAACAGTTAGCACTGTTTTGGAACAGTTAGCACTGTTTTGTAACAGTTAGCACTGTTTTCGAACATTTAGCACTGTTTTCGAACATTTAGCACTGTTTTGGAACAGTTAGCACTGTTTGGAAACAGTTAGCACTGTTTTGGAACAGTTAGCACTGTTTTGGAACAGTTAGCACTGTTTTGGAACAGTTAGCACTGTTTTGGAACAGGTTAGGCTGTTATAACGAACTTTCAATATTAAGGGATGTCATTGAACCAGTGCCATTTTCATTGAACCATTTCAGTAAAATTAAATCTGCAAAAATTCCCTAATTTTTCTGTCATGTGTTTCTCTAAAATAACAACAGATCGAAGTGCCTTCGTTGTTTTTATGACCTCTTCAGTGGTTTTTTATGTCTTTGAGCTAAACCGATTACATTTGCCTTAGTGAAGAGACACCAGAATTCAGGAGTGATCGTGAATTTTTTTTCCCTAATATAGGTCCTGTAATGAACTTTTTTACTAAACCTTGACCTAACTCTACAGAGTTATCTATACATAGCATCTATACTTTGCAGGGTTCTTCCTTGACAGGTAAATTCGGCGCCAAAATCTCGAATTTTTCAGTTTTTCTGACTTATTTTGAAAGCTGTGAGTTCTACAGATTTTTGCTCCCGTTATTTTAGGTAATCGAGAGTTGTCCCAAGCATCGTCAAACAGCCCTATAGGTCCTGTGATGCCCTACCTAGAATTTCTTTGAAAAAATTTCAAATTGTCAAAGCAATTAATGGAAGGGCACCACAAGAAATGGAGCCTGCGGATTTGCATGTCAATAATCTACGTTTGAACTATGGTTCCCGCTGCACAAAAAAAAACTAAACTCCCAACAAAATCTGGTTTGCAATTTAATTTTTTTCTATATCAAATGCCTACGATAGTACTAGATGATTTTATTGCGACTCTTTTTTTATTAAATATCCAAACATGGTAAATTTATAAGAAAAAAAATTAAAATCCGATCCAATCCAATTAAAACACAAATCGCAGATCATGATTCCATATTTTACGAATTTTTTTTTCCACTTGATATCTTGGATAGGACCACCATAAAACATATTTATGTCAAATCGTGGCCCCCTTTAAATGCCATCAAGAAAACAAATTATTGAGTTAATGAAATTGTAAATATTTCGTGTAGGTTATAAAAACGACGAGGAAAAAAAACGTTTTTTTTTGTGTTTTTGTCAAAATATAAATATTCATGCAAATTAACGCAATCCAATGGTTGAAAAGATTCTTCTTCTTTTTAATATTAAAAACCATATCTTCCAGTTTTCATTATGAAAAAAACAAATTAAACGAAATATCGTTTTGTTAGAGATGTCTTCATTATTGTATATATCTTTATGATGCTTTTTACGTTGGGTATGGTATTATGAGTTGGTTTCTTTTGGCCTCTTCTAATTCTCACCGAATTCACGCCCACGATTCAACATTTTAAATAATTATTATTCATTTTCATAATTTTACATTTAATAAACCGTTTTTATGTGTTACTATAAACTCTATTGAGTGAAGAAAAACGAAAAACCATGTATCGTATTAATTATGAATTCTTTCATTTTCTTGCCTTAAAAACGCACTTTATCACTATTATTAACGTCATAATCTGTATATATATGTACCATGCGCGGTACTTTTCAACTTTTGTACTGTTTATATTTTGTATATTGAACTCCCCGGTACAACACACACCGCACATATTATACATTTAATATCGTAAAAAAAAAGCCATTGAATTCTTTGGGCATTTATACCTTTATATGGCTGCGTTCTTTATTGGTTGGAAGGTTGGTTTTTTTCTTGTTCTTCAGAGGTGTTTATAGGTAATGTTCACACTTTCACACACTTTTGGCATGCACATTAATATGCATCAGAGATTTTGAAATTTTATGGGTGGATTAATGCAAATGCGGATGTGAATGCAGTTCCTGAGGCACTGCGCTACAATGTTTAAGTTTAATGACCGATCAGGCCTGCAACAAAAAACGGCATTATTGGAGCTGATGGAAATTTTAACTAAGTTTAGAAAAACCATTTTGATGCGGCTAACTGTGTGCAAGTAGGTTGATTGATCGAAAGTCTGATAAACCTAATAAAGATAGAAAATTTGAACTTTTTCATTTTATCGTTTGCTGAAACTGGTCTGTATATCATGAAAGATTGTGCTAGGTCCTTGTTGCCAGATTGAGAAATAAAGTCGTTAGATGGGATTTTTTTTGGGAGACTTCTTAAAGATCTTATAGTTCTTCTTGTAAAACTTAAAAAGAAGAACTCCTAGAAAAATGAAAAAAAAATCCTTTGAGATTCCTCAGGTATTTTTGTAAATCCTTTGTCACGGAATTTACAAATATCTGCCCCTCGATTTCACGTTTTATCGTGAAATTAAGTAAGTGAAAAAAGGGATGAGGCGACATAAGTACACGGTCAATATCGTCAGGAACGATATTATCGTTTTTTAGACGATATCGCTGGACGATATTATCGTTATTTTCTTTTTCTGAACAAATTTATCGTTATTTTGGACGATATTATCGTCCTGGGCGATAATTTTTGGGACGATAATATCGTTTTTAATTAATTTATTTTTTTAAATTTGAGACGATAATATCGTTTTTAATTTATTTAAAATAAAAATTCTAGACGGATGGTTGTTGAAGACGAAACACAAAATCTTGTAGATAAACACCTTTTTATAGACGGCAAATATATATTACAAATTGGTTCATTTGGTTCCGTAAATTTAAATTTTATATAGAAAAATTACACAGACTAATTATGAGACGATGCGAGAAAGAAAAATTAACTCCTAAGTTCCGACACCGTTCCGGCGCCCGGCTTCGCCGCTCCGGGGCAATGGGCCGGATCGCTCGGCGTGTCAAAACGCTTTTTATGTATTTATTTAGTAAAAAGATGAATTATTTAGGGACGAACTAAACGCCTTTTTTAAACACTGATGTGTAGGTGATTTCCTCTGACAATTGTTTTTCGATATTTTGGAAGAGAATTCGGTTCTTGCTGCACCTCTGAGTAAAATTGAGTCCTGGACAATATTACCACCCAAAACTAAGCCCAGGACGATATTATCGTTTTGGACGATATTATCGTACAGAAAACGAAAATATCCATTAGATTTTCTAGAACGGTAATATCGTCCAGAAAACCATAATATCGTTTTTTGAACGATAATATCGACAAGAAAACGATACTATCGTCCAGACAATATTTTAGAATTTTTCAATTTAGACGATATTATCGTCCTGGATGAAAATTTTTTGGGCGATAATATCGTTTTTTTGGACGATAGTATCGTCTAAAAAACGATAATAACTACAATAAAACGATACTATCGTCCAGACAATATTTTAGAATTTTTCAATTTAGACGATATTATCGTCCTGGATGAAAATTTTTTAGACGATAGTATCGTTTTTTAGACGATAGTATCGTCCAAAAAAACGATAATATCGTTCCTGACGATATTGACGGTGTGGAAATGTCCCGCCACCAAAAAAGGAGTGGCAAATATTTGTAAATTTCGTTGACAAAGGATTTTTGAGGATGTGCATGTGCAAGGATCGGCCTATCCTCTTCCAAGGACTCATTCTGAGTGTATTTTCAAAACATTTTTTTTCCAAATTTAAAGATTTTCTCTTTTTTATTTGATTCTTTTTTGGAAGGATTTTCTATTATTTGATGGATTTTCCATGAATTTGAGGATTTTCTTCGTAAAAGGATTTTCTCGTAAAAAAGCGAAATTCTAACTTTAACTTGAAATAATTGGCACAATTTCATTCACTTGATTGTTAAGAATGCTTGCGATGTCTTCCACAGCATATAGCATTAAAGAGGACCTCCATATCTTGTTTAAAGTTTGATATGAACAAATAGTCGTAGTGCCCGAAATAATTCAGTGCCATGTTTGCACATTACCAGATGTGTAAGTCTTTGGAATTCCAATCTAAAGGAACAGAGAAGCCATAAAGGTACAGCTAAAGATGAATGTGTGTATACGGTAATTTCCAGACGCTAATTAAGCAAAGTAAAGATGTGCAGAGGAAGAGAAGATATGCACTAAACAATTTCAAAATCAGAGATAAACTCTTCTCTTTAGTTCCAAAACAACATACAAAATCCATAGCTTCAGGCTGTCATTAGACTTAAAGTCGATGTAAAACGTTGTATGGAAAAGCAGATAGAGGAAACTTACAAAATATTATTTTAACATCATTCATATTAATTAAAAGCCCTGCGGGTATTGTAAACATATAGTGTTGAACCCTTATCATCCCTTTTTCGAAATATTAAAACCAATTCACATATTGTACCATAATGTGTGTATACATCCATTGCTACAGTGTCTATTATACGCAATTTTAAATGTAATGTAATGTGTTATTACATGATTCTGTTACAAAGTAGGTACGAAGGAAAATTGTGTGCTGTGCTAAAAGCCTTACAATATTTTGAAACATTTATTGGGGAATTTATTAGAATATATTGTTGTCACATATCAATCAATCATGTTCGCTGTCTTGGTGAGACTGGATTATTAGGACTGTATCACAGCATGGCGTGCCATAGTGAAGGGTATTTTATCCGCTGTAGTGCATTTGTTCTGTGCAGAAAATGGACGTGATAAAAAACCGAAATTTATCATAAGACACATCTAAGTGCAACATCCATTTCGAAGAGCTCTTCGGGGAAAACGAAAGACTGGAACATAATTTACGTTTTATCAGATTCCCTGTTGTATAATGTTCCCAACGAATGACCAAACCATGTCCTAATTAATCAACCAAATACAGTCTAGAGTCTGTAAGGACAGTGATGAATTGGAATTTCATTTCGATTACGGTTCGCTAGACTTTTTCGTGTGCAAATTGATATAGTGGTCCTAGAGCATTGTATCAAACTGCCACTGTCGCCATGGATTGATGAGAAATGGTAGTTTTGAACTACATATTAATGCAAAACGTTGAAAGATGCATTTCTTTCAGATCGAAACATCGGTCAGACGCCCTTCTATTTAATGTTGGTGAAAAATGTTTAAGTTGTTTTTGTTGTTCGGGTATGTCACACTTGTCTAGGGTAAAGGATTGCTTTATGATTATAAAAAATATTGTTGCACGGTTTTAATCCGTTTCTAAAATTATTAAATTCTTTTACAGTGTGTTTGTGTGTGTGTTTGTGTGTGTGTGTGTGTGGTACAGTAACCGAAAAATATTGGAATATCAAATATTCATCATGGGCGCGCGTTAGCATAGCGCCCGTGTCGCAAGTCCTATTACTAGAAAAAATTTCAAAAAAATTTTTTGTCGTAGACTGCAGAACCATATATACAGCAAATATTGAAGTTCTACAATTCAAATACAAATGACTCCAAATTAAAAAAAACTAGGCGTCCGTACGAGTTCAACGAGCTATCACACGTTCTTGCAGCTTAAAATTTGGCCACGCAAAAAATCTTCCAAGAAGCCCCATTTCCATACATTTTGGTCCATTTCAGTACTTTAAACGAAATGAAAAAATCCTACGTTACTTTGTTAGTCTGTCCGTCCGTCCGTCCGTGTTTCCTATCTTCTAAAGTCTTCTTTAGATTTTGTTGAAATTTTGGGAGTAGATTCTAGTCGTAATTCTAAGACATTCCAGAAAAAAAAAATTTGGGGGGAACCGGCCTCGTTTCGGAGCTAGGGCTCCTCGAAGTTCCCATATAGGCCCCATATAAGAACACCTTTAAGTGTGTGTGTGTGGATGGGTATGGTAGAACAAATTTGAACAAGTAGCTTTTGGTAAGCTCTGCTCGCCTCAATTTTTTTCCTAAATTTAGAATTTTTTAAATTTTTTAAATTTTTTAAATTTTTTAAATTTTTTAAATTTTTTAAATTTTTTAAATTTTTTAAATTTTTTAAATTTTTCAAAATTTTTAAAATTTCCAAATTTTTCAAATTTTTTAAATTTTTCAAATTTTTTAAGGTAAAAGCAAAATAAAATGATCGAATCTGGTTTTTGACAATTCAATTTCAGTTGTCAAAAACCAGACTCGATCAGACTCGATGCTTTCATTTTAAATTTTTTAAATTTTTCAAATTTTTTAAATTTTTTAAATTTTTCAATCTACTAATTCTTCCAAAAGAACCGATATCAGTCAAAAACACTCAAAAGAGTAAAAGTGACGCAAGTCCCTGTGCATCTTCCAAAACAACTGATATCGCTGGAGGTGACGCATTCTGCGCTTGCACGCAAAAACTGTAACATCAAAAATTTGACCAAAGAAATTCTAGAAACAAAATTTTACCAAAAAAATTTTGCGTCACAAGTGGCAGATGTTGAGGAAAGTACTTTTAAGAAATTTTTTAAAATAGGCAAGAATACGTCCTAATACGTCCGAATCATCTGCCACTCTGTGACGCAAATTTTTTTTGGTAAAATTTTGTTTCTAGAATTTCTTTGGTCAAATTTTTGCTGTTACAGTTTTTGCGTGCAAGCGCAGAATGCGTCACCTCCAGCGATATCAGTTGTTTTAGAAGTATGCACAGGGACCTGCGTCACTTTTACTCTTCTGAGTGTTTTTGACTGATTTCATTAATTATAAAATATGATTTTTTATTCGTATCTAGAGTTTAATTGACTCCAGACAGTATTAAATTCGGTTTTGTCCCTACAGCATTATATTTAGGAGAAAAATTGAAGCTCAATAAAGTCATTATATTGAGCTCATATCAAAATAGCCTTTCAAAGAAATAACTGAAGCTAATAAATGTAACATCTGTCAACATATTACTATTGACAATCAATTTAATGAATTGAATTTACTGTACGTTGAATCTGTGTCTATCTATTACTCTTTCGCTAAATATAGAAATAACGAACCATTGAGCTGCGTCTACCTCATAATCATTTCTAGTGCGAAAGAATGAATCGATGGTTGTGAACACAATTTTCACGATATAATTCTTACAATAAACTTCTTTTTTGTATCATGTAGAGACATCAGGGCATGCCACACGGGAAATATCACAAAACCAGCCATAACTATTTTAATGAAAATGATTGTGTTTGTAAAAAGCCTATCGAGTTTCCTTTTTCAAAATCGACATGACGTTAAATAGTTAGCAATCGTTTTCAATTATTTAATTTCACTCTTAATGCATGGTTTGGCATGTAAGTGAGTTCTGTATGGTACACGTAATAAAAAACCGAACGGATAAGAAATAATTTTTCAAAAGAAATCGCAAATTTATAATAGACAATCGCATAACCACCAAGAGACAAAATTGTTTTTTTTTCGTTCTTCATTTAATAAGATTTTGAGAAAGCATTGCTGCTTGAATTGAGACGAAGAAAAAATAAAAGATTTGAGGTTTGTCGTCCAACAAAAACACAATACTTAATCGACAACAAAATGTCAATTACTTTGCCGACTATCGAATATCCGCTGTAACCGACACACTATTTCGTAACAAGTTGTTCTGTGTAAAAGTACTTGCCAAATCGATAACGTTAATTAGTTATTTGTTTACCGAGGATAGAAAATGGGAAATTCTAAGAAGATGCTAAGATTTACTGCCAGAGCGGATAGAGGAAATTTCGTGATGCGAGCACGGTAAATAACCATTTTTCTTTAAAAAAACGAACAAATCAATTTTGTTAAACCTTTTTTAAAAACCAAAAACAAGTTGACAGTTTGGGTGAGAAAATATTCATTTTCTACCCTGAACTGTCATCAAACGAATCGCAATTTCGAAAGTGCCTTAAATAATCGTCCAAAACAGATACTCAAACAAATTTTCATGTAAGGGGTCCAAAACCCAAGAAAAATCTCGAAACTCCCCCATTTTCGGCCCCGACACATGAAAAGGTCATTTCTCGTCTTTAGAATGGTTAAAATAGGGTTATTCACGCTGCCCGTATGAAAAAGAAATTCATGAACAAACTGAGAAACAGTCACAATCGAATACAATGTGTATGTCTAATGGAAACTAGTATTTAGAAGACCCTCCAGAATCTATGAACCAATCGGGTACGAAATTATTGTTTTTTTTCTCGATATATGACAATGGAAGTACCGACAGCCAACGCAGGTATGGTCACATTTCTCTTTTACGTTTACTTTTGTCATTACGATGCTTTGTTGCTGGGATTAAGTTGGTGGGATTTAAGAGAGATTGACAAAATGTACCAAAAAAATAAATAAATTCCAATTGTAAAGCAGAACATAAATGCATTAGAGACTGCAAAGACACCCTTCAAAGTATCCGCACAGCTATTTATGTAACAGAACCTGATTTTGAATGGTTGCATGTGCTCTATCGTGCAACTAGGATAATTGTCAATTATTGTTATTTCAGATGTTTCGTAACTTAACAATAAATGGAGAACATAGACGACAACATAGGAGGAGTATATGAATGGAGCAACAAAACAAAAAATCTTTTCTATTTTCGTAACATTGATGCTCCCATTGACTGATATTCGGTTCAGGAAAATCGAGTAAATTAAATCGGATTTGATAATTTGACAAAGGAAATGCAAAATTCTGTTTTCGTTGTGAATCATTCAAAACCCATTTATACCATTCCATTATATGTATGTCGTAGTTAGACATGTAATGATGAATTAATTCGAATTTTCCTTTTCTTTTCCAATCACAAATTTTATATCCGATTTCAGCTAGATGTGAAATTAGTTCCTATGAATGAACATAGAAATTGATGGGCATAGGAAAGGTATAGCGAGTTATGCATGCAAAAACGCCTTCCTTAATACTTTCGAACCTAGGGAAAGTATGTAAATAACTAGGGATGAAAAGTTGGGATGTCCAGTCTTCGTGTGGATCTTCTTGATCCAAGTACTTCTTCCGACTACTTGGATGTACTTGTAAGCTGAAACATGAAAGGGTTTCGACGCAAACAAGCAAGCTCAAGTGTCTTCCTATAAACCATAAATTTCGGAATTTCGTGAAAGACAATCGAGCGATCAACCTTCGAATTGTTGTTAGCTCAAAAAATTCTTAATTTACACTTTGAAATTATTTGAAATTTTTACTGTCTGTCTGCCGATGGTGCAACACTCTCGGATATAATTATACGAGACGTGTTACATAATTAAAATTCGATTTTATTTCTTTTTTCTGATTGTTGTTATTTATTAAGCCGACTAAGGTGTTTTGGTTATGCTTAATGACTGGTTTGTTATTTCCATTATTATTTAGTTATTGTCGAATACCATTCTGGTGTGCTGTTATGCGCGCAAATAACAATAGACTCATTTCAAGATCTCTAACTTGTTATTTGTCTAACCTAATTTGACTCTTTTTTTCCTATTTCGAATTAAAATAATTCACTTTTTGTAATCTCAAAAATGAATTGTAATAAATGCGAGCGGGAAAAAAGTGAATTATTTTTTTGTGTGGCTTTTGTTTCCTTTCAATTACACATTTGGATGGAATTACGTTTCAATATCACACTTTGTGTATGTGCACCAACAGTTTGACTTTGGTCGGTAATTAGCATGAACTTTATGATGAATACGAATGTAATTAATATGAGATGTTGAGCAAAAATGTTTATCTTAAATTATCCACAGTCAAGTTTAGTACTTGACATATAAGATTAACCTAGAAGTGTCTTTGTTGATTTGGCGATACGAGGTGAAAAAGATTTTACGATTAAATTCGTTTTTAAAAACGATTTTTTTGTGTTAGGAAATTGAGTAATAATTGCACAGACAGTGTCCAAAATCGAACGAAGGGATCATACATTCATAAATTAGGTAACGCTTTTTCAGTGCTGTCATCAAAATTAACTCTTAAATAAACCAAGAAGTACGCAGCCTGCAAAGTTTGAAATTCAGCTCATACTTTTCAGTTACTCCAACAGTAAAGCGAAATTATAAACAAATGAAGTAATAGATTCAATGACTGAAAGATGAAAAGTTTGAATGAAAATTCAATTCTCATTATGATGATAAAGATGGTGATGATGGCGCTGATGATAAAACTATATTCTACCCCTCCAATTTACCCCCTAAATGGAAGATAGAGAATAGTTTTAGCTTCATAGAGTGCTGTTTTGTTCAGGACTCAATTCTTATGACAGCACTGAAAAAGTGTTGGGTAATTTATGAATGATCGTGATCCCTGATAAAAATCAGGTAACCTGCGCCTTTGCATCAGAATTGAGTTCGTACTCCGTTATTTGTATTTCTATGTAATTTCCAGGAATTGATTTACCATTCTTACCAAAGCTAAATGAAATTCTATCAAAACTCAAGACTATTGCACATAAACATTAAAACAACTGCCTTCTCCATACATAATCAATAAGCCATACATATTTCACAAATGACACAATGTTGGCAACAAACAAGTTGAGTTTCTTGCGGTCACCACATAAATTACATACTTTATGATTGAATGTTGTTCAGAATGACCACATCGTAAACATTGCAACTTTACTAGTGTGTTGCTTTCATTGTGGCTTTGAATTTCATTTTTATTGACATGACTAAGTGCAACGGTCCAAGAACTTAAATTAAATTTTAATCTAAGTTCGTGGTTATCGATTATGTTGAATTATTGTTTGTCGAGCGATGGATTTACACCGAACACAAATGCATGAAAATTGATTCTAAGAATATAAAGGAGATTCTATTGCAAACGATAGTTAAGTGCCCATTCCACTCAAAAAAAGTACTCCGTGAGAGAGCCGTGAGAGAGCCGTGAGAGAGCGAGCTGTCAAATAAACAAAGAAAAATTGAAAAAATACTTTTTTCGGTAAGAGGAAACTAAGCATTAAACAAATTGAATAGTAAGAAAGTGCTCGAAAACTGCACACTTCTCTTAACAGTTACCGCCAACCAAATTTGAGACGCAATTTGCTTCAGCTGTTTCACTTATGCAACCATACACGTGTTTATACGGTTTATACCGCGCGTGCGTATGACTATTAAACTTGTTGAACACGTCTAATGCAGTGAGGTTGAATGAATGGACCAGCTAAAAAAACAACTGAAGTAAATTGCGTCACGAATTTGGTTGGAACTAACAGTAACAATGGAAAAGCATAGCGCTAACAATTATAAAAACCGTCAACAATGGCGTGTTCCTAGCAACTTACTGTTACAACATACGCCAAGTAAGTGAGTCATGACAGCATGAGTATGTGGAGTATGAATGTTTGTGGAACAAGTGTAATAATTTTGATAAGAGTGCACGCACACATTCACAAAAAAGCTTATAAATCACTTATTTGTCCAATTTTGTACGATATTTTATCACAAAGGCCGTTGAAAACAAATGCGATTACAGCAAAGTTAACTAAACGATTGAGATCAGTACGTTAAGTCCATGCTTCCAAATTGTTTTTTTGTTGAGTGGGAAGGTTGTAACACGTAATTTCATGGTAAAAAATTGAACGGTCGATTTTTCATGTGAATTTTGTTCATCCGAGGCGAAGCCGAGATCAATAAGAACATAACACCTTTACTTTTGTCACTTTTATCATGAAAGATCGATTTCTCTAAGCAAGCGTGTAATAGTAGATTACCATATCAGGGAAGTAGACTGTGTGGTCGATTATACTGTAGATCATTGGGAGTCGCGGATTGGAGAAGTCTGGCCGAGGACAGGAACGAGTGGAGGAAGTTAGTAGAGTCAGCCAAAACCCGCTTGGGTTGACAAAGGATGCTAAGTAAGTAAGTATACCAGGGAAGTAATTTTGTGTCTCGTATGATTAAAAGTATCCGATGGCTTCAGACAAAATGTTGTTGGCGTGTCCTGCATTTTCTAAAAAGTTTCTTTTGTGTATTCATTGTTTCGGTATTACCTATTTATGAATAGATCGCATGAGTTCGTACGTTTTTTATTCTCGTAATTTTAATTTTAAAAACGTCTACATTAAACAGCTCGAAGCCTTTTATACATCCCGTATTGAAATACTTGGCATACAAATACAAAAAAATAAAATCGCTTCAGAACCCTACCAGCTATTGTTTTTAACTAAATCATAAATACTTAAGTTAAAACATACTGAGCGTTAAATGATTTTTTTTGTTAAATGAAAATCTGCCTACCAATGAGAATTGGCTATAACATCAAACGTGACTTTTTAATCAAAAAAATAAATTGCATTTTGTGCTGATATTCATGAATGGCTTGTGTGCATATTTTCAGATAAATCTAGTCAAAAAAATGTTTTTTTTTGTTTCATTTGATTGAAATCTTTTTTTTTAGCAGAGGAGAAAAATGTGTGAGAATTTAATTTTAATGTGTAAAATGCGAGAAATGTTAAATTGGAATGCACACTAAACAAATGGAAAAGCATGGACGTGGACGGTTGAAAGAACTTTGTAGCTAGTTTCGGGCTTTCCATAGAATATTTTTAATAACTTCGATGGGTTTGAGTGTTTTAAGGTGAATATATAGCTATATACGGGATAGACTCAATATATAATATCGAGTATAAAGTCTAAACTTGGAATACCCTCAATGCATAAAAATTTGTCATTTAGATGTAACACATTTCGAGATCTTAAACGATAGCGAATAAGTGATGTTCACGGCACAGAAATAATTTGTGTGAATGACAATCGGTTAATAATTAGATTTTTCTTAGATAAAACAGACAATAAGGTAATAAATCTAAGCTTTCATTGCCTGTCAGTCCATTGTTAAGCCTCTACCGTTTACTTTTTGTTTTATTTCTAATGAGTGAACCGAAAAATTAACAAATTAGATTAAACCCAGAAAATATAATTGTGAGTCTTGAACATTAACGCAGACACAGTAGCCAAATTATATATTTCTCGCAAAAGTCTCTAAAGCGTATCGCGTTATTAACAGTATTAAGTTAATAATTATCGAGATTAACTATGAGAGAGTTACGCCGGCGAGAACCATTAAATAATATGTGTGCTTCGCCTGTTATTCAAGCTAAAAGTAACATTTTGTTGGCGCTTTCTCGAACCGATCAATTTAATTTAATGTCGGAACTCTTCAAATGAAGATAATTGGAAAACCAGTTATTTCGAAGAGACTGCACAGTGTAGCAGACGAAACAAAATTAAATTTTGTTTTGCCCCACAACTTCTGGTTATTAAGTTTCAATAAGGGTATTTCTTTGTATATACCCCATTGCTACCGTTTCACGGCAATAGTATCTGTAAGTGACATGTGTTACAAAGAAAGCTGTAGTGGCTGTTTAGCCATAAATTCTTCACTCTTCGAGAGTACTGAGTACTCAAGAGTTGTGACACTGCAAGAATTACCAGACGTTCTAATGTGAAAAAAGTTGTAGAAATTGTTGCCGTTACCGCTACGGCCGCTCACCGTTTCAATGACTTGTATATATTGCAGAATAATAACATTATTATTGAGGGTAGTACGAGAGTACATGTTGCAGACAATCGCTAAGTAATTGCCAGTGCCGGCGTTTTTTTTACGTTACAGATTGCCACAGAGCTCATTTTAAAGAATTTTAATTCTGAAAAATTGGTTTTAAAAAAAATTGGAAACAATTCGGATCCAGATCCGAAAAAAAATCCGAAAAATTCGGAGACAGTTCCGAAAAACCAATTTAAGAATTTTTCAGAATTAAACTTTTGTAAAATAAGCCCTGGTTTGGCGTCGGTCTTATAGGAAACAACAAAAGTTGAACGGAAACGGTAAGTGATTGATATTGCCGATGAGCACGACCTACACTGATGGAATAGGACGTAACGACATCAGGATATTGGAATTAGACCGTAGTCTCAACATTTAATTTAATTTCAGTTAAAAATTCATTTTGCATTAAAATGTTATTCCATCCTGTTACCAATTTATAAATGGCTGGCCGTTTCTAATTACATGGTGTGAATATAATTAGAATTTTACGACTCAATTACGCTCCTTTAAATTACGCTGAAGATATAAAAATTTAATTTTTAATGCTTTGCATTATATTTTTCGCATATTAAATAATACAAAAAAACAAAAAAAGCATATTCAAAGGAGAGCAATTTATATGAAGTTTTTTTCTTCGTTTTTACAACTTTTATGATTGATTTATATGTCAGCTAATTTAAGCAAAACTGACGTGGTCTTTGTGCGCGCAGGTTTAATTCTCTCACCGTTTTTTTTTCATTATTTATATTTAACATAAAATGTGTTTGAAGTGCACATGCTTGCATAGTTATATTGGCTTATATAAGTCACTTTTATTCAGAGTAGTCTTGATCGCGCTCGAACGAGTTTTCAAAGCAATAAATAAGGTGCTGCAAGGAATTACATCAAAATTACACCTCATTTTCGTTTTGTTATGTTTTATATGACTGCGAAATTCATGTATAAAGCCTTTTTGGATTACGTATTATGATGAGTTGAGAGGCCTCTTTACTCTCTTATTTCGTTTTCAAGTTCAAGCACATTGATGTCATGTTTTCGACTAAGCTAAATGTTTATTACTTCCAATTATATACCATTTTCATAACGCTGATGCATTTCTTCTTCACTTTTTTCGTGTTTTTTTTTTGTTAAACGTTGTATTAAAACGTTTGTCGAGAATCACGGATGATCGTTGCATAGGGAATACGTTTGATGGCGGTATAATTAACTTTGAAAGTGTGGTTTAATTTGCGAATAACCCTTTTTATACTTCTGCAGAGATAAATAATTTGAAGTAATAAATCGGATTCTCCGGGTATATTTATCCTTTATAAAATGAAATATGTGGAATAATGAATTAAACTGCTTAATGGGATACGTGCAAGACATATAACTAAATTAATGTTTTTTTTTGCTTCAAAAAGTGGTGTTATTTCGAAAAAAATAAAAATCTGTCCATAACCGTAGGTGATGAACATAAAAATACCGAGTAGACCAAAAAAAAAAGAGGCGAGATGCTGCGATCCAAGAAAATTAAAAGCGATAGACTTCTTTGTCAAAATACAGACTTAACGGGCCTGTTGTAAATTGAGAAACGCGAAAAGTCATTCTAGTAGCAAATCAAAATCAATTTTTGAACGAACTGTTACATCTTATCAAGTGTGTACACTACCTCCAACTGGAGTCGCGACACCCAATCTCACAAAAACAGGTCTTGTTAGGCACAAAATTGCCTCCGCTCACATAAATCGCATTTTACCATTCCTCCGACACAGAATCGAAATAGATCAAAAGTCACCTGCCTTTTGTCACTAATTAAGCGATCGAGTTGAATTATGTGCCTCAGTCGCGAGAGAGAGAAACACACATAAAAAAAAAAAAACAAAATCCAAAAATTGGCAATTTAATTTTAATTAGTCTGGATATCAAGCGACATTCAGAAACGTAGAATGAAAAGTGAATTCAATCACGAAAACAAAGCGGTGAAAAAAAAACTTTTTTTTTTAAATCCCGCTGAAATAATAAAACCGTTTTGTTCGCTATTTTAACGAACATAATTCCTGTAAATGAGGTAAAAAGTTATTTCATCGTTTTGCTTGTGTGTCTGACAATCTGCTGTAAAACTCCGGAATGAACGTAATATACCACTACAATAATCACGGTGGAAAGCTAATCATCGGGGTTTCATACTTTTTAAAATGGTAAATTCCATATAGGGTAATTGCACTAGTATCCAGCCATGAACCAATTACCGGCCAGCGCTAGTAACCGGCCAAAAATTGTACACTGAATTGTGGCCGGTTACTGGTGAAACCTTAGTTTAGACAATAGATGGCTGGTAATAGGTTCATGGCCGGGTACTACTGCACATACCCTATACTCGATTGTGTGGCTGCATCGCAATGTTTGGCAATTTTCGATAAACTGATTTTAAGAGGTAAGGTAAAAAAAATCGATTCAACTGAAATTAACGCTATGTGTGGCCATAACGGTCCATATTAATGCATCTGATGTGATCTGATACATCAAATATGCCCATAAATGCACCAGTTGAGTAATTTTTTTTTCTCTTTCGTTTCAGAATATTTAAAATGAATAATTATTTTTTAGTTTTCATATTACCTCGCAGCTTGATCTTCTGCTCGCGTTATAGGAAGGAAAAAATTTGAGTTTTTTTTCTTCATTGTACAGTATCTTGTACACATGTAGATATGTGGAATTATAAGATCCAACAATTGCAATCCAATTCGTAGCCTGTGGAAGTGAGTCGCAAAAAAAGTCTTAGGAAAATTTTGTTTCCACAAATTTTGCAACTACTTCAAGCCCATTTGAAGAAGTTGCGAAACTTGTACAAATTCAGCAATTTACTTTTACAACCACTTTAGGCGGACTCAATTCATTCATTCCACGTGTGATATTAGCGTTACCATACATACACATACGTGCGTAATGCTGTAGTCATGTGTGGTAACCAATGTGAAATGAATAGAGTTATTTTGGATTAAATGTGTTGGATCTTACAACCCCTTCCCTGTAGTTTTAAATTAATTTTTGCTGCCGTTCGCACTGGCTCTAAGTTGAAATTTTCGGTCAGAACTGCAGACTAAAAAATTAATTTAACTATTTAATCAACGATACCCCATCGGTAAGACGAAGGTGGAACTAAACGAATAAACGTGTAATTTGTTAGGAAAACTTTCGATGAATTCGGGGTGTCGGGGAATCTCGCACACGCGAACCATAGTATGCGTCCTTTTACGACATATAACGAAAAGTCATGATTGTGCGAGATTCACTACTTAGAGGTGAGTCTCGCACACCATGAATTGTGTGGTGTGCGAGACTACCCCGAATTCGGTAAATTTTTGAACTTAAATAAGTGAACGAACATTTTCGATCGAACGAAATAAACAAAACGCTAACTTTGTGGTGAAGCAACAAAAATTCTCTCGCACTAAACAGCCAGAACTACGACTACTAAATCGGTGGTCGCTGGCTGTTCAAATCACCATCATCATTAAACTACATTTCAAATTACCTTAAATGTTTAATGCTTCCTTGATTTACGGTGCTTATATGACCAGCACTACTTATGTCAGAGAAAATAGCCTTAAGTAGGTATACTTCACTTATTTCTTACGTGCTTGTTGTCGATATATATATATAGCGCGTTTATGTACATATATGTGTGTATAAAACCGCATTCGGTTGCAACCATTTATTTGACAATATTAAATTACCCGCATTTTCTTAAGTGATTGGTATTTTGTATTAGTAACCTGAGATCTTCAGTCATGGATGAAATTTTTTAATTTTCAGATTACAATGATGGGAATACTTGTTTCAGGTTGTTCTGTGAACCAACAAGACGAATTTTGATGGAAGGAATTAGTCAAGGCATTGGAAATGGAGACTTCAACCGGTGTATGAAATCCAATTATATTTAATGGAAGGTTGGACTTTCAAAATAATTTGTAGATCTGACCGCTACTCTGAGATAGGGATGACAAGAAATATCTGAAAATAGCTCCTAGCTTTCTTTCTCTTTTTCCGTTCAGACAAACAAAATGAAAATAAGTAAAGGTTTTCGTATTAGTACTTGAGCTGCACTGTAAATGGCATCCCCTTTTCATAGGCACGAGCAACGCACTTCAAGCAAAAGTGGTACTCTAAATAGGGTACTGAAACTTGACAGTGCTCCATACAAAATTTAACACTGTAAAAAGAGTGGGGATAAAATTTCATACAAAATAGTACTCTATTGGGCAGCTAATAGTGGTGTCAGCTCACACCTAAAGTGACAATGAACCAGTTAAAAATGTATAGATCGAATGTACTAGTCGCTTCGAAAAGAATTTGGGCTGTTTAGGTGTACGCTAAAATGGAATGACCACTTATGATCTTTACTTTATCAAAGAGAAGTGACGCCCTCTACAGTGTAGCTCAAGTGGCAATATTGGTGATGTTACGTCACATTTAAGCTCAAAACACACGAGGCATCGAAAACGTGTTTCGACCAAAATTTTCTTTGTTCTTTGATGCTTCCCTTAGGAGACGTGTTGTTTTAATACAACAATTTCAAAAAATTTTGTACTGAAATACAACAAAAATGCAACAATGCAACACTTTTGGTCTACCGTTAGTAATCATAGAGTTAACGAAACCAACTATAACAAATAGATTTTTTATCGAAACACGTTTTCGATGCCTTGTGTGTGCCTCTTACCAAAAAATACTCCGTGTGAGAGACAAAATTGAATTTTATCAATTTTTCCTTTGTTTATTTGACAGCTCGCTCTCTCACGGCTCTCTCACGAAGTACTTTTTGTTGAGTGTAATCGACACTTTAAACGGCTCAGTTTTATCCAGTATTTGAATGTACAAAAAATACAACTGAAATGTGACGGACAACGTTCACTATCTCGTTTCGTTAAGTTCATCTCCAATAAACTTGACACTTTATTAATCGTAATGAAATTATAATTGTTAAAGTGTAATGACACAATGATACGTCTCATAAGCTAAACATCTCATTCGATGCGAAATTCGTATTTTTTTCACTTCTTCCCTGAAACATGTTCATTCCGTATTATATGCACAATTCTGAAGATATTTCAAAAATAGAATTTATGTGACAACGCAGAGTCTTATCGGCAGTCTGAAATCTCTCCACTCGAAAGTAATTTGTCAAAAAAAAGAAGAAGAAGACGAGAAAAACAAAATAACGTGCTGTTCAAAGAATATATCGAATATATATGTGTGTACGCTAGATTGGGACTTGAGAAACAGACAAAAAATAAATTCCATGAAATTGAGTTGATGATTGCCTTGATCATAAATCATTTACCATCTTTCTTTGAGATTAGTCGTTGCAAACATCTTCATTTTATTCTTTCTCTCTCTCTTTTTTTGTGTACGAAAACAACTTTATGGTTCGTTTACTGAATTTCCTTTATAGAATTTCGACATAAATAAAAGAATTTTATCACCTCTGCACCCTGCTTACAATTTACATACAATCTATAAGCGTCACACGGAATAGAGGATGTCTAATTGTTTGTTTGTATTTTAAAAGGTATTGAGAAGGTGTATAAGGTGTACACACTGACACACTCCGAACATTTTTTCGTTTTCTCAAAGTCATGCAATTTGTTCGTTCGTTCTTTTTTTGACAATATTTCCTTGAATTCATAAAATTATTGACGGATATGTTTTTAACACTCAACTGGTATGTCTGGTAGAAAGTCTTAAACATACACGTGCTGATCTCAATGGGTGGTGCGAATGTCATATTGAAACATATAATAGACGACTGGATGACTGCTGTGTAAAGTATTTTACTTCCAGGAGCGTCAAAACATAAATGTTTTGAATATTTTACGTTGAATGTTGATCAATAACTGCTTTTATGATAGGGTCAATTACAGCTGTAATTTATCTTATAAAAACAAACAATACGACCGTAGGATACATTTGCTATTTGGTCCGTATAAAGTCTAGAAATCTTTACAGCCACACGAAAACAATAGAATTCGTTCAATGTCTCTATGGGCTTTTAAAAACGTGCATGCCACTGAAACACAAACGAGGGGGAAGTAACTAGACAAAAGTGTGTCCCAACACTTACATAACTAACACGATGACATTAGAAAAAAAATTCTTTTATGTTAATCAAACCACCGAAAATTTTATTCGCCATATCGTCTTGCAAATAATAGAAAATTACAGTGACAAACACTCTAAAACCAGCCTTTGTTTGAAATTTTAATTTTTAATGTTTTGGCAGTTCTCAGTGGGTTGAAATGTCAAATGTCTATGGTTTGTTTATGAGTTTTTACATACTCTTAAGGTAGCCTCACAGTCATCCGTTTTCATTCCGTTTTGCCTACGTGTACGTGCAAGTTGTCATTTTAATTAATGGGCTCTATTGTATGAAATGCCAACTGTCATGTACAATGTACACGGAGGCAAAACGGAATGATAACGGATGACTTTGAATTCAGACTTACGCGATCTCATGTGACAGGCATACGGACAGCCATGTTAAATTATTGTGCTTTGACACTTGATACACTGGGAAATGTCAAAAATAAATCGAAAAACAAAACTTTCTTAGATTGGTAGCTTTTATTCCTTTAACTGTTAATTCGAGGGTCTTACGTCAGAAAATACGTCGTCAAGTTCACAATGAACGGCTTTATCAAACTTAAATCGTTGAATGTCTCTAAGGCTTGATGGTACGATAATTGTGAACCGATTTTTGTTTCAATCGATGAGAAGTAAAATCTTTTGGATCAAGTTCGTACATGGACAATATTGGACTAATGATCTCGCAGCTGTTACCAAAAGAATTTTTGCCTACTTTTGACAGGACTGTAATTTAGTTAGTTCTGAACCGATTTGCGAAATTATTGTTTCCTCCATTAAACAATCGAATTCTCGAGATCTGGTTCACAGAATCACAGATGTTCTGGGAGTTATTTCCGAAAGAGTTTTTGGCACATAACTATAGTAACTCTGAATCGTTCTTGAAAAACCATCTGACCAGTGATTGTATCAATTCGGGAGTAAATATTTTGAGTCATCAAATTTTAAGTCACATCAGGAGTCACAGTGCATAATTTTCGCAAATATGTTTGCATGTTTACCCAATGTGGTATTACCTTCTAATCTATGCCTTCGATTGTTTCTTTTACAGCCGTTTTTAACCCATTGCAGTGTGTCTGGGCTTATGCATTTTATAGCCTTAATTTAGAGAATAAGATGGTACCTAGTAATGTTAGTTCCTGTATGAGAATTGGTCACAATCTACTTAAATCGGCAAAGTTGCGGAATACAAGTTCAAGTATTTAAACCAGAATTTTAGCGAGAACAATTTATTTTCATTCGAGTCGCCACTGAGACGTCCGGTGTGTTTGGCAAAGAAGCAATTAAACTAATAAAATCAATTGGAAGCAAGATTTACTCATGAGAAAAGAGCGACGAGTTCAATTCAGAGCGGAAATGTTGCATCGATTCTTGGTACAATTCCACCTTTCAAGGACCTGGCAGAATTATTTTATTTATAAGTAATGTAAAATGCTGTTAAATAAATGTTGGAGACCTGAAAGCGATCCTTTAAAAGTACATGGCATGCAACGGTTAGAGAAAATAATTTTCTGAAAGGGGTTCGTAAGTTATGTTTTTAAATTGATCGTGCGGCTAAATGATTATTACTGTGTGTGAGTATTGAATGGTTCACGGTGATTTAACTTCTGTGGCTTCCATTTCCTCATTTTCCTTTGTGTTATAGCAATATTTTTACACATTTATGTCATATTATAGGTAAAATTAATCGATTACTTTAAAAAATTCAGACACAAAATATATATAAAAACCGATCTAGCTGCACAAAATATTATTTTTTTTATCAGCAAATAAAATCATAATTATTACAGCGAACAGTCCAATGAATATTATATATTGAAAAATGTAGGTTTATATATACATATATATGCTGTTAACGTGATTGGTAGAGTATTGTGACACTTGACTGTCGGATGATAAAATATGCCCAATATGACTGCTTATGTTACAAAATTTTTTTTGAATATACAGAGAGAAAAAAAAAGTTATTAAAAACCGGCAGCAAACGGTGAAAAAAAAACGTTAAATATTCATAGCGTTTAATTAAAACTTCTGAAATAAATTGCTGGGCAATTAATCAAAGGGATTAATAAAATATAATTTTGTAACAGAAGTTAAGTTTGTTATATCTAGGTGGTGTATATAGATATATGTATATACGTATGGTATATTAACCTATGTATTTTGAATATGCTTATTCAAAATTCAATCTATTATGCAGTGTTTTGTATTATATTATTATATAGATTCAAGAGTTTTGCTCATGCTTAATTGAAATATAATCTCCAATGAATATTAATGCTTAAAAAAGATTTTGCATTTCTCCTCCACATTTATCAAATATTTATTTTTCAAATATATACAACACACAGGCGTGATACTCAGTATTCAACATCAGCTACTGTCTGTAACACGGAAGTTATAATTGTTAAATTGAGCAATGTTCATCTTTTATAACCAAATAATATGATTACGATGGGCTTCGCATTAAATTTCATATAATCTCAATTAATAAGCACATGAGCACGACGTGCCATTTGATAGGATTTTCATGCAAGCCATATGAATAAGTAAAATACTAGCAATTGAATGGTATACCTGGTAGAAGTGTAACAAACAGATAAACTTTCGTTCATTAATCTTTTCGCATTTTTGTTTTGTCAATCACATTTTTGATCGGATAGAGCAACAAAACGAATTATTAACACAAATTGTGACAGATTGCATATGCTCCCTGTGGAGTAGGAAAACATGTTGATGATGGCAATAATAATTTAAAAATGGTTCCGTTTACACGAGTTGGAACATAAAAAGAAGATCCAGTTTCTGACATATTACAAAATTGGACACGAAAATGATTTGCATTGAACACCGAGTCAACGGGTTTCAAATTCAGATAAACAAATTCAAACTGAGTGTCAGGTGTTTTTAAGTGTGATCAGATCGACCGTTTCGTCGTTCAATATTAATTTGTTTTAATTTTCTTTAAATGTAGCATTTAATGTTACGTGAGAAAATAGGCTCCATTGCCAGACTCAGATTCGTTGTAAGACTTTTAAATCTGAATTGGTTTTTCGTATTTAAATACTTGTATCACGCAGTTGAGTGGAAGAAATAAACCAGACAATTCGAATGATAAACACACCAAAAATAGATAGAAGCAATTTCGTCGTAAATTAACTGTTTCGCAACAAGTGACGAAAAGCAGGACTTTCCGTTGCCTTGATTGATTTTGTTGTCGAGCATATTCCGCGTAATTACAAATCAAAAAAATATAATTTCTTAAAATATAGCACCGAGGCCATCTTTGCTGGGCCCATTGTGCTGCACCCTTCTAAATGCTATTGTCTTTTTGTTAGTGATGATGATGATGATGAATGTGTTGATGATACGCCGGGCCATTGTTTTTTTGTTCCGTTGCCTTAATTTCGAAAAACTTTGTTGTATTGTCACACTCGGCCTACGGCTTCGAGCGCCAATCTTCACATCTAGTGCCTAAAAAAGCATTCATCACTCGGTTGTATAAATGACTATTTCGTATTTCATTCATAATTTCATTGGTATGGTGAACGTTCTGAGAAATGCTGTTTAAGCTACACGGTGTGTATTGTCTCTCGAGACCTTAGAGTAATTATACCTAGAGAGGAAATTTGTACGACGAAATGTGGTCCCAACATCAGTTTGTATAAGATACACATTTCGTTTACTTTTACACCAATACATGTATACACTGACGCTATTTCGGTTTTGATAGTTCAATTTGCCCTCTTAGTTAAGAGGGCAAACACACATACCAATAAACATTTCGTATTTCATGTTGGGACCACGTATTTTACGTAATTTTGTTCGAAATTTCCTCTCTAGGTATAATTACTCTTAGCTCGAGACCGTAGTTGCGAGAAGTGTTTTTTTTTGTCACTAAATGTTCACTTTTTTCATGCGTCATTACAATGGTGTACTTTTTATCACTAGTGACGAAAAGGAGTTAACTTTTTGTCACTAGTGATACATTTCCATTCCAATGTAATTATGATGTAAAGGTGATTTTACGACGAAATTGCTTCTGTCTGTCTATCCGTTGCGGTATGTCTATCATTCGAAGTACTTGATCAGTTTTTTCTTGTCACCTGAATAAAGTGCAATTTCCAGCTTTTTCCAACCTTTTTCACAACAAAGGCTTTGAAAGTGTCAGCGGAGTGGAGAAAATTACTACTTCCTCGCCTGTGTTGTGAAAAAGCGTTTATAAATACGTATTTTCGACGAAATTGCATAAAATATTGGAAAATTAATTGTTTATCAAACTATCTTGGATAGGATCTGGAAAATCATGCTAGAAGAATCACCTGAACTAGAAATGCCTTGTGACCTAATCCCTCCTGCGTTCAGATTCGAAAAATCTTACAAGATTAATTTTCCAGCTAGAAGTGACTGGACCCCAGGTACTGTTAACTCATCGGGTTCAGTAATTGAATGGTATACAGATGGCTCGCGTAAAGGTGACGGATCAGGATCTGGTTATTGTTGTCCCCAATTTGATTGGGTGAAATCGGTACCATTAGGTCGCTGGATTACAGTTTTCCAAACTGAACTAACGGGCATTTTGAGTTGCTGCACAGAGATATTAGATAAAAATATTCGTGGAAGCACCATTCTGATCTGTACTGACAGCCAATCGGCTCTTAAAGCTCTTGATAGCTGTAAGTACTCTTCTTCCCTAGCCCTTCAGTGCAGGGACGTCTTAGAACTATTAGCTAGACAATGTCAAGTCATACTTACTTGGATACTGGAAAGCCAGCACTTTTTCAAAGCATTAACTTTGCCAGACAAGCCAAAGCTTGTTTAGAGATAAGCGAGGCTCGCTCAAGAGTCTTTCTCTCATTATCCAGAAAGGATCTAAAACGCCTTACTGACGTCCTTTCAGGGCATTGTAGCCTTAACAGCCATCTGTTTACTATGGGTCTCACAGATAGTGCAGCCTGCAACCAATGCGGCGACATCGAGACGGCTGAACACTTCCTGTGCAAATGTCCCGCATATATTATCGCCAGAGCCAAATGTCTTGGCGCTTACACTCTGAGCTATGATCATATAAAGCTATTCCACCCTAAGTGTATACTTAACTATATGAACCAAGTGAATAGAATTTAACATGCTGTGGGCACGCACAACAGGCCCATTGGCGGCCAAGGTGCAGGAAATTTTGGGTCTCCCATTATCTCCACCCACTTAATCTAATCTAATCTAAACTATCTTGGTTGACAAAAACGGCCCCATTTCGCAACCGGTTGCATAAATAACTATCATCCATTCACAAGGATACTATTTTAAATGCGCGAGAGACGTTTATAGAAAACTATCAAGCGATTTACATCGCGTACACCATTTCGGTCATTACATGTTACATCATTATGGGACGAGACATTCATAATAATGATTCTCTTACCTGAACTCTAAAACGTATCTCACACTCAAGTACGTAAATTATTGAGGTTCATTTAAAAAATGTAATCTGTAATCTTCTACTTGTCAGCGGAACTACTCACATTCACAGTGCGTAACGATCCATAAAGCACATAAAGCGAATGAAATGTATGTTGACGGTATTGTACCTACCTACATACATATATGTTGTGTAATCGTGCAATCCAAGCACAACCTGAAATAAAATGTAAATATTACATTTAATTTTATAAAGCATTTTAATCTCTTTATTTCCTTATTAAAAGTAAATTCTAATTACAATTTTTTATCTGAATTTAACACGCAACACGTTCAAGTTCCATATAATACGTTCACCACATCACTTCTGCATAGTTCAACCCGTTCTGTAGCTTAGTTTCGAACAAATACGTAATTATATATACGCTCCAGTTGAAGATCGAAAAGTTTACATTTCGCCAGGATGTGACAATTAGCCTTCAAAAGTCACGCAATGTGAAGCCGAAATATGTTCTATTAAATTTTGTATTCTAGTTGGACGTATGGGAGATTGGATGTTTCGTGCTAGCTCAATTTTTTTGTTTTTTTTTTTAGTTTTATATGTCTTTTAGGAACGTATTTGATAAGTGATCGGTACGGTATGCTGTTATAATCTACAGAGTTTTAGATTAAAAGTTAGCTCTGTATCTTTTGTACTCTGTCCTATTATGGTGGCTACACACGGTCAATATCGTCAGGAACGGTATTATCGAAAAAAAAACGATATTACCATTCAGCTACAGATATTATCATTCGAAAAATTGTCACACAGGACCACAGGACTACCGAGTAGAAAAGTCGCCTCTGTCCCCATCATCCTTGGTACTTTACAAAAATTTTCTAAGTTCACTGACAAAAAAGTGTTGAAAATCTTACCTGGTGCAGGTAACTTTGTCTCCAGGTAATCTATTTTATCTGCTACAGCTGTATTTTTCATTAGGCGAGCTGCAGCTGTGGCAGTTATTGTAGGTTACCTGGAGACAAAGTTACCTGCACCAGGTAAGATTTTCAACTCTTTTTTGTCAGTGTTTTTCGCTTCGTTAATTCATTCTCCATTCAGAGACAAGTCAGACTAGTTTGTTCTCAAATGCAAAGTCTTCTTCTGTGAATTTAATAGTTGGCACGTAAGCTACTGGTTTAACGACGCAACGACACAAAAAGTAGTACACAGCGTAAATTCTTCTGATAGAATCGGTTTTGAAGGACTTTTTATTTGAAATGCGGGTGTTGGATGTGTGTTATCGTGATGCGTGGACGTTGAGTTCGTGATGAATGAACTACTGTTTTGAAATATTTAATTAGAATTATAACATTCAGCTAAATACTTCAACACAACACACTAAAGATTTTATCAACTGACCCCAAGTGAATTCGACAAATTGTTTGAATTTAAATACGAACAGGTTCTTTTTGTATTTGATATTAAAAAAAACGAAACGAAACGAAACGAAAAGGTGTGTAGTTTAATTTATTGTATTCACATATCTTTCTCTGCAGCCAGCACAATTCCGAGTAAATAAACAAAAATATTATGTAAATCAATAAAAATTAACACTCTTAATAGAAAAAGTATATTGCTGCGCTGCCGTGACTCCTCTGCTCTAATATGTTTTACCAACGAAGTCTAATATCATCAGCAAACATGGTGAGTAAGAGAACTCTTTTTTTTCTGTTTGTTTACTACATTGAAGTAAGTCGATGTAATTGTCCCGTCCAAATTGGACATGTAAATAATGAATTCTTTATTAGAGAAGAAGAAGAGTAGAATAATATACACAACAGAACATAGAATGAAATTGATTGGTTGTGGACATTATACACTAAACCATAATCCATGTTCGTTTCTTTTACAAATAGCCTTGACGGGGGGAAACTATCTAAATGAAATCGTGTCCATCTATGTTAAGGCTTGGAACAGGTCAGATCGACCTGAATCTAATTAGAATTGAATCTGAATTGAAAATTTTTACTTGACAATCAGATCAGATTTCAGGTAAATCTGGGATCTTTTCAGGTTTATCAGAAAACTTACCTGATTTACTTGATGTCGACGTCGATTACTGCAGGTTCGAATTATAAAACGACGAACAATTCATTTTACACAAAATTCACTTTATTGGTAATAGATCATTGTCAATGACGTTTGAGCTGTCAAATAAGTTGTCATTTTCACAAAGCTAACCTAAAATCGAACAAAAAAAGTATTGGATGGTGAGACGCCGCACAAATTTTCATACATTTCAAGGGGCGGCTCTGTGAACGAAACATCTTTTGAGGTTAGCTTTGTGAAATTGACAACTCATTTGACACTTTTTGAGAGAAGAAACCGCTATTTGACACTGATCCATTCGACCGTCTTCCTTGCGTTATTACAAGACATTGAACATAAAATTTCTATTTCCTTTATCGTCTGTCAATTGACATAAAAACAAATTCTGTCCCAGTCGTTTTGTCCATATTATTCCCAACATACTCCTCACCTTGAACCATCTATGGTTCAACAAATTGAAATGAACAATGACCGTCAATTGCTCTCCTCAGATTCGAGAGCGTTACAGCGAATTTCAAGCGCTGCAATCAATTCTTGCCATGTTGGCACTTCCTTCGACGTATGTTTGAGTTCCCAATAACGTCTTGTCTTCGGATCCAATTTTGAAGTTGTCAGATGAACCAATAACCAATCCCAAGTATCTGTTGATCCACCCAACGAATTCAACGAGCGCAAACACTTTTGTGTCGTTCGTAACAACAATCGTAACGCTTCTGCACTTTCACAACGCCATAGCCTCTTGATCGAAGAGGTTTGATAAATGTGCGTTGACTTGAATACGTTTGTTATCGTATCTTTCTCCCAAAGCTGTTTTATCTTCAATGTTCAGCTGTACGGATTGGAACTTGATCCAATAATCTTCCAGCAATTCTAAATTCGACTTTAACGCTGCCACTGGTGAATTCTCGTCGAAAACCGTTGACAATGTTTCCAAGCGATAAATTGAGCGTTGATGTGAGGCACGATGATTAAGCAATTTGTTCATTTCTACGATTCACTCTGCACACAGATGATGAAATAACCACATTGAACAATGAACATCGACGCCGGATCACACCACATCCATTACGACATAACCTCAATTGTGCGAGCCTAACAACTGCTTTTCGTTAAAATCACGAACATCCATCAATGGAAAATTGTCTCGCTTAAAAGCAACAATGCAATTGATTCCCCAGATCAGATGATGGTAACAATTTGTTCGATGATCTTTTGAGCAACAGGTAACACACAAAATTTGACGTAGTCCAATTTTCGCGAATTTCAGCTATTCTCCACCAATTTCTCCGTTGTAAATCCGTTAATCCATCCGGCTCGAAGGACCATTAATGTCGACGTCGATTACTGCAGTTTCGAATTATAAAACGACAAACAATTCATTTTACACAAAATTCAGTTTATTGGTAATTCGACCGTCTTCCTTGCGTTATTACAAGACATTGAACATAAAATTTCTATTTCCTTTATTGTCTGTCAATTGACATAAAAACAAATTCTGTCCCAGTCGTTTTGTCCATATTATTCCCAACACTTGAATTGAATTTCTTTTAATTTGAGGTTTCAGGTAACGCCTATGCAAATAGGAAAGTTAGGTTAACGGAAACTTTTTTTCTATTCTGAACTCGAGTTGCGTACCCCTCCACGTCCCAGTAATTTTCTGTTAATCATTTCTCTTTATCCAAATATTTGAGCTTATTGCAATGCATGACAAACCGGAAAGTCAATTTATCACCGATTCTTTGGAAATCGAACAATCGAACGGTCAAATTAAAATCTACATACATCAATCGTGATGCATTAATTAAAGTTTAATTGACATCGAAAGTAAATAATTGAACGATTCAAGTTTCACGGAAAATTTTTAAGTGTTGGACATCCGAACAAAAGTGTTTTTATGTAAATTTAACTTTAAGAAAAAAAAATGTTAATTGACAATTTACACTTTCAAAAATGATTTTTCGCTTGTTTAAAGAAGACATTTTTACTGAGTTGTTTAATTTGGCTTGGATTTGCCTAACCAATTGAGCAAATAATTTAATTAAATTAAGTAAATTCACATCGGTGGGAACTTTGGCAATTCACTTTTTTTTATGACTCATACAATACTGATATTTACCGGAAATTCCGTAGCGAATTATTCATTTGAGAAATTTCAGCCTCTTGCAAATTCGCATCATCAACTCTTAGCACAATAATATTTACGTTAATTTTCTCCGACTTGCCATAACTTGACCGAGAGTTAGATTTTTATATTAATTGAGACATTACCATTATTGTTTCAGTACAACTTGTTGTGAGAGATGCACAAGTACGTAGATTTCAGTCGATTTACATTGTGAAGAAATTCATTTTTTGTCTAAATTAAGAGGAATCACCACTTGGCTAAATTGTAGCCTACATTTCTGGGTTTTTTTTTATTTGATCGGCGATATCTTTAAAAAGAAAAAGTTTTTCAAAAATGTGGAACCATTATTTTCTGTAAAAGTATGTTAGCCTCGATGTTAGCTTTAAATGAAAAATATTTTTTTAGCCATAGGTTTTATGTGCACCGAGAAAATCGTGCAGATTACCCAAATTTGCATAATCTGCACGATTTTCTCGGAGCACATAAAACTATAGCTAAAAAAAATATTTTTCATTTAAAGCTAACATACTTTTACAGAAAATAATGGTTCCACATTTTTGAAAAACTTTTTCTTTTTAAAGATATCGCCGATCAAATAATAAAAAACGCAGAAATGTAGGCTACAATTTAGCCAAGTGGTGATTCCTCTTAAGGTATTTTCCAAATGAATAATACAAATTTCTATCGACAGGGCTACAGGGGACGACAGTAGATTTAGAGATGAATTTGATCTTAATATTTTAAGGAATAACATCGAATCTCTCTTGGAATTAAAATTGAATTTCCTCAGGAATTGCTTTTATATCAACACCGAAACTGTAATGACCTCCATCAGCAAGCTACCCAACAAAAAATCAACTGGTGTTGACAACGTTCCTATGAGCCTTATAAAAGCCACATCGAGCTCGATAGCACCGCTTATAGCAATCTGCTTTAACATTGCCATCTGGTCAACTGTGTACCCTTATGAGCTTTTGAAAGGTCGTCTGAAACTTATCCATAAGTCGGGAGACTTCGATATTGAAAATTTTCGTGGCCTTACGCTGCTTCCGGCATTATCCAAAGTGTTTGAGCTCATACTGACAGATCAACTTACCAGCTATCTTGACAGCATTCATTTCTTCCGTGGCAGTCAGTTTGGATTTTTAAAAAACTCAAGCTGCATTGGAGCTGCACATCAACTGGTGGATTTCATTAAGGCGAATTTCCGGAAAGCACACGGCAATAAGAAGAAATATGTTGCTTGTATATTTGTCGATTTAAAACGTGCATTCGACACCGTCGATCCGAAACGTCTTGAACGAAAGCTATGTCGCATTGGCCTTTCTCAACGTGCGTCCCGACTTTGTCTTAGTTATCTCCATAACCGGCAAACTGCAACCACCATCGGAAACAAAACAAGCATCTTTAAGCGCATTCTTGTTGGCGTGGCTCAAGGTTCGATAATCGGTCCTCTGATGTTTATTATTTACATGAATGACGTACTGCAGCTCGATTTTCTTGGGAAAATATTGCTCTACGCGGACGACACAGTTCTTTACTATGCTGCTGATTCTCCAGTCGCTCTTGAACAGATGATGCAACACGACATGAGGTCGCTTTATAAATGGCTAAATCTGAATATCCTAACTTTGAATGCCCGAAAAACATGCTATATGACGTTTGGCCGAGCGAAAACTCTCCCCGATTTCAACATCAAAATTGACAACGTTAGCATTGAGAGAGTTCGCAAGTACCGATATCTTGGACTTATTCTGGATGAGAATCTTACGTTCGATCAACATGTGGACCACGTCAAAAAGATGATTCGGCCATTTATACCACTCATGTGGCGCAGTGGTAAATATATCCCAACTGAAAAGAGGAAGCAACTGTACCATGCCTATGTCCAAAGTCACCTGATTTATATGCTCCCCATATATAGTCTTGGCAACAAAACGAAGTTGGACGAGTTGCAAACGCTACAGAACAAATGTGTAAAAGCTGTCTTCCAGCTGCCGCGAAGGACTTCGACCACTTTCTTATTTAGTTCAACGCTACTTCCTGTCCATCATCTCGCCACTGTTGAAAGAGTTGTCCACTTGCATCGGATGGTAAAATCGATCACCAAACATGGATTTGAGATTCGACTGAACCGGGACATTCACTCTCGGGGACTGAGACGCCTGAGCCACGTACAGATTTCTGATAAGCAACCATCGCTAAGGCAGTCTATCAGTGAATATAACCGGCTTAGCTCTGATATCCGCCAATTGACCTGCATCGAGTCGTTCAAAGCCAAAGTGAAACTCAAGGTTATGAGAGAAAGTGAGGACTATTGTGCAATTTCCCCTTTTGTTTTTATAAATTAATGGAACTGGTTAAGTGATGATGAACTGTGATGTGATTGTAATACGTCTGTGATATTATTCCTTTAAGGACTGACTTTGGCTTAATTTAATTTAATTTAATTTTCTTGACTCAAACAGTTTTATTTGTTTGTTTTGCTCTTAATGTATGTACAAATTTTCTATTCGTTTTATTTATGACGATGAATTATTCTGAAATTTGTTTATAATAATTGTATTCCACACAGTGTGATATTCAAGGAATGATAAAATAAATGTTTCAAAAAAAAAAAAAAAAATAAGTTCCCGAGGAATTACATTTTTAATCTTTCGAGACCTTAGTTCAGAATCGAAAAAAAGTGCAGATGTGCTGACATCTGTTATAATTAACAGCGAAAGGGATTTTTGCAATCCGAAAAAGTAAATAGCCTCAATACAAACAACACACACTCTACGGATAATAGCGGCAGAGTCAAAATGACCCAAAATTATATCGGCTAAATTTGAAGTTTTTGGACAAAATGATGTATGGACGACTTGTTCATTATCAAAAATAAGGGGCACCTTCCATACATCACTTTTCGATTGGACCACGGGAACCACCCGGAACCACCTAGAGCCACTTGCAAAAATCAAGCAAAATTTCGACTCTGCCGCTATTATCCGTAGAGTGTGTGTTGTTTGTATTGAGGCTATTTACGAAAAAGAATTTTAAATACTTTTTTTATCTGGCAAGTTTTGAACCCTCCAGCACATCAGGAGACGGCGTCAGTTCTCTTTTCTCTATTCAATCAAAATTCTACTGATAGAGAACGATTCACTTTTTCACTGAAAGATGTCGCTGCAACAAAACCATTGTCAACAGAAAAATAATTAATTTTTTACTCGACGGATTTCAGTCAAATAAAATGCCATCGTATAGTACATGAGATCAGGACTCCGGAACAGTAATCAGTTTTTCAATCGACCCTATATCGGCTTGGCGATAAGGATTTCTGTCATTGCATCATATTCTTTTTTTAAACTTTAATCGCTAAGCCGATATAGAACCAATTTAAAAGCTGTTCCGGAGTCTTAAGATCATGCGCTATACGATGGCATTTTATTTGACTGAAATCCGTCGAGTAAAAAATTAATTATTTTTCTGCTGGCAATGATTGCGTTGCAGCGACATCTTTCAGTGAAAGAGTTAATCGTTCTCTATCAGAAGGGTTTTGATTGAATAGAGAAAAGAGAACTGACGCCGTAATCCCTCTCCAGGCGAGAATCTTTACATACACTGAGCTTCTTAGCGTTTAATCTTCTAGGGATTAAATGAGACAGATAATTCAACACGAAAATCGCGAGCCCAGGTTCGCAGTCTCCCATTTTACCTTTTTATTTACAGAAGGGAAGCCGCACCTGTTAGTATTTTTAATATAGTAAATCCCAATTTTAATTCAGTGAACATTTGAATTTCCTTAATCCTTTGCAGGATTACGATGTAATCCCAGAAAAATTACGTACGCTGAAGCTGTCTTGATTTCACTGACGTCCTCTGTACCGCGCCTGATCTGACATGCACGTGTGCTCGGTCGGTCCAATTGACCTGCTACGTTTTCTTCATCGAAATATTCGAAACTGAAATTTTAACAATAATTATCTACCGACAAAAATGTTCAATGGACATTGGACATTCTTTTCCCGAAATCAAAAGAACTCACTTAGAAGAGTGTTATTTTGTGAAAGTATAAACCCATTTACATTTTTCTATATGTTCCATTTATAATCCTTACAGTCTCGATGTGTAACACAACGTTGATATTGTATAATAAATGACAAATCCGACAGTTCAATTGACAGAAATACACCTGTTTTAGTTTAACATTCAAAAAAATGAATAAATTATTAATTTAACAGGAGAAGAGAAAAAAAACTGAATATTTATTTGAGTAAAATCGAATTTCCTAAGAAATTTGTATTAAATATTGAAATGGTTCCACCTATAATGTGTCAGTCCATGTTAATTTCATGGAAATATAGTTAGCCAAGTAATTAGATATTGATCGATCATAATTAAACATAATCCCCCATTCGCATCAATTCCTAGTTTCCACGATTAATTATTTTCAAATAAATTAAATTTTGTTTGTTATTAAAATCATGTTCACAACCGAAACAGATTATTAGCCGGGCCCCAACAAACTATACACACCATTCCAACAATTAGCCGGCTAATGACTAATATGTCTTGGCCAAAAATTATATTTGTAAAACTATGCTCATCATGTCAAAATAAATAATTTAAATAATTAATAAATTGGTCAATTTGTGAATTATTTGTTGGCTGAAACGCTGTACGGAAAACCAATATTCTGTTTATTTTGGAGAGTCAAAATGTAGAAACAAAACGAAATGTATTATGCAAGTGGCATTATATTAATGAGGATGGTATTTTGGGTTGTTGGAACTTTTTAAATTAATATTTTTTTGGACGTACATGTACAAATTGCATTATGAATGTACTGTATGTATGGTGTCGGTTTGTGAAGTTATTCTAACCATGGTTATTAATGTCGATTTTTAATTTAAAAATAAAAAAGAAAAAAATCGGCTAATGCCTGTTTGGTTAGAAATGATTGTTTTATAACGCATTTTTTCGAAATACTGAATTGCACAACGAGATTTGCCTCCAAATTAGTTTAATGATGAGTAAATGATGAGTGGATTATAGTGTGATGCAGATTGATTGGGAAAGTACACAAATAATTACAGATGTAATTTGGCTACATTTTGCGCAACTGGTCAACAACAATCTCTGCGAAGAACAAGATGATTTGATAATGATTTGATCCGAAAAGATTTAATTTTTTAAGAGAGTAAAGCAGAATAATCCTAAAAACCTGAGATATCTGACGTTCTGACTGGTCATTTCTTTTCTTTTTAGCCCCGTACGAAGTACTGGGGGCTTATAAGATTAATATGCCGTTTGTAACACGTCGAATTGGAAGCAGACAGTAAGGGCAAAGCATTTAGTTATGTTCATAGATGACGAATCCGCAATAAAAAAAATGTCCGTCCGTCCGTCCGTGACCCCTCTAGCTTGAGCAAATCACAACCTTTTTTCAAAATTCTTTTTTTTCCCCGATTGGTATCGACAAAAGTAAGGTCAAGTTCGAAAATGGGCATGGTCCAGAGCTAGGGCCCTATAGGTGTTTTTCAGTCTTTCGACTATATCTACCGAAATACGCACGCAATAGCTGCTTGTGATATATCAAATGAAAGGTATTGACGAGTAGAACAAAATTGCTGAACATTGTTTTTGGGTAAGATGCAACGTGGGCTTGTTGGGAGGGCTCAAAGGTCGTTACTCGGCCCTAAGTGTTTTTTGCACACAAATCGAGTAAATCTCATCCGATTTTGCTAGATTTAGTTTTTTATGGAAGGTAATTGAATACCGAAAAGAACGTGACGAAAAAAGTTTCAAATTTGGGCCCTTGGACTAAGGCCGCTACTCGGCCCTAAGTGTTTTTTGCACTTAAATCGAGTAAATCTCATCCGATTTTGCTAGATTTTGTTTTATTTGAGAGATAATTGAATACCGAATAGAATGATGGCAAAAAATGTTTCAAATTTGGGCCCTTGGACTAAGGCCGCTACTCGGCCCTAAGTGTTTTTTGCACATAAATCGAGTAAATCTCATCCGATTTTGCTAGATTTTGTTTCATTTGAGAGATAGTTGAATGCCGAATAGAATGATGGCGAAAAAAGTTTAAAATTTGGGCCCTTGGACTAAGGCCGCTACTCGGCCCTAAGTGTTTTTTGCACATAAATCGAGTAAATCTCATCCGATTTTGCTAGTTTTTGTTTCATTTGAGTGGTAATTGAATACCCAATGGAAAGTTGGCAAAAAATTTTGGGTTTCTAAAATAATGTCGTAAATTGTTGGTTTTATTTGAGAGGTACTTCGTACGGGCTTTCGTAATTGCGCTATGCGCAATTTTAAAAATGAACACTTTCAGTAAATTTGACCATGCCCAACTTGACTTGCATTTTGGTAACAGACGCATTAGAGGGTTGTAGACGTATTAGGGTTCCGGGCGTATTACGGCTACGGACGTATTATGGTTACGGACGAAATAGGATTACGGGTCGTACGGGGCTAAGTCGCAGCAAACGCCCCGACTGTTCTGATGCCTTGTTTTATTCTGATCTTATGTGTGTAGGATTTCAGCAGTTTTCTGGTGCTTTCACCGCAGACTCGCCATGATTTGTAATTACATTTCACCTATGATTTGCTAGACTTGTTAGTGAGCAAACTGGTATAAAGTTCTTAGATCATTATTTCAAGTAACAATGTCACCATGGACTGATGAGAAATGGTACTTTTTAACTGCATATCAATGCAAAACGCTGAGAGACGTATTTAGTTCTCTCTCAGATCGAAACAGTGGTGGAATGTCTTATTATTGACCAACAACATTATGGATTAAGTGTAGCTAGTGACGGCGACTTAGCGATGAAGGATATTAACCTGTTACAGACGGCAAGCAAATGACCAGTATATTTTTATCGGGGTCTATTACTTCAATCGATAAAAGTATTTTCAATAGGTTGTCGTTATCGATAACAGATGACAGGTTAATCCCATGGGAGGGTTTGTAGGGGGCAACGACCTCATGAAATGAGAAGATAGTTGGTGTAGCAAAATTAAGACGAGATTTATGCATGTTGTCTTATGACTACATAGAGATACTGACTAGAATGTGGCTTCGTCGTATAGAAGTACACTTTGATAATGAAAAACTACAGCGTTACGAGGTAACTAAAAAGTAACAGTCCAACCCTCAAAGTGTAGAGAGTGTAAATGTATATATTTTGAATATAACGCAATTTCTTTCTGTATCATCAGTGTCTGTTTATGTATATAATGTTACTTGAGTACTTGCGTCAAAATGATTAATTTGATATTAGTACCACGTCCCTCGTTCATATCACAAAATTTAATGACCTGTTTTAACCATCTGTTTTAATTGTAGAAAATAGATCAATCAAAACGACACACATTTCTCTTCTCTAATTTATTTTCGGGTATATCATTGTTGGAGGGCTCGTTCTCGTTTACTGTTGCACAATTTAATATCGAAAATGGAAAGAATTTTTTTTTTTTTGATGAGTTTTACTTAACGAGACAGATTTTCTGATCTATAGACCAACGGAAATATTTGATTAAATTATTCTGAGCCGAAAAATTTGATTTGAGCCTCGGCTTCCCAGCCGAGACAACCATTTTGTTTTGTTTTGTAGGGCTTGCTATTACTTAGAATATTTCATTACACGAATCATACGCAGAATAAAAACACAACGCAATAGCGGATGCGAATAGCTACGCGTGTTGGTGTCAAAAGCACTCGTCGTAAATAATATATTTAATGGCTGAGAAAACCTTGAGACGAAAACGTATTTTAATGATTATTCAAATAAACAGAACATAAAAGACAGACGAGTTCAAAATAACATGTGAAACCTAGTCAACCATTCAATATTCTAATACCGCAATAACAAAACCCATTTATATCCAAAAATTAAATTTGGAGCATTAACGTTAGGAGAAGAAGAAGAAAAAAATGTGCAGCAATAACAAATGGAAGTAAAATAAACAGAAAATAACTTTGGAAAATAATCAATTCGTAAAGTAAAAACGAATAAACTTACGCCAGAATAATTTGTTGTAAAATGTGAATATAATTAGATTAAAATGTCAGAAACTTTTATTGTAATAGACTGATCAAAGTTCCCCACTTTTCAATATAACATTGCGACAGGAATAAACGTTTACCACAAGCGAAATATTATTTTATCTATCTAGAACGATAATCTTGAGCTTATCTCCCTAGGGAGTTTTTACTTATCTCGATATATCTGTTCTCGACAGATAAAATATGGTATGCACCTATTGCCAGACTGTTATTTTGACGTGTAGGCATTACTGCCCACGCCTTCGGCTCTGGCAATAATGTCCTACACGTCAAAATAACAATCTTGGCAACAGGTACATAATATATATTATTCGACGCAGTGGGTGTACCTTATTATGCTAAATTTTATTTTAATTATTTGTTACTTTCCTGAATTCCGTCGTTTTTGCAGAAACATTCGTATATCCACCTAGTACTGGCTTGTGCCTCTCTATTTGTTTTGAAAGCATAGACCGTGTTGTGTGACAAACAAAATGGTTGGTTCATTAAAAAAGAGTCGTTTTGATTTTAGAAGGCCCGTCATTGGGAAATGACAGGACAGTTTCCCGAAAATGTATGCAAAAATTTATCACAAAAATTCACCGAAAAAATTCAAAGAAGCTCACCTCTGATACTTTCCATTGTATTCGGGCATAGTCTCTTCAGGTCGCCAATTTGAACACACACTAAACACTTTTTACTCGATGCAAAAACAAAGAGTTTTTTTTTTGATTTTGTCGCGACAAAAACACAGAAAATATTTCGACATAACTGTGACACTCCGCTACTATAAGTACTAGAATGAATGTTTGCTGTGTTCACTTCGGCGGTAAAATATCTTCATTCAAAAAAGTGTCGGACATATTATGAAAATCATGAACAGCACAATTCGATTTTGTTTTACAATTTTTTCGGAGTATTTTGAAGAATTTTTCCAAATTTTTCAGAAATAAAATTCTTTAAAAAAGCCTTGCCTGAAACACACCTAACACATGACCAAGCCAATCACTTACACTTCCCTTTTCTGAGGACAAACCTTACTGTGGTTTTTACCGAGATATTTCATTTTTACTCGGATCCAAAATGGCAGCTGTCGGCCATTTTGTTAGGAAACTAATAACACTGTACAACTTCAGTCATGTTTCAAATTTATAATTTGTTTTGTAAATTACAATTGAAGACTGTCCACTTATACAAACAAATAGAGTTTTTACTTATTTAACCGGCTCAAACTATTCTACACGAACCGTACTTGCGTGTAACTATTTCACCCGTATTAACAACTATTGTCTGTATGGGTGAATCAGCTGAAACCTCGAATGAAACAATATTTCAAACTCGCTTGTAAGTTTAAGCAATACTCTCTCTAGCAAATAAACTTCGTTATATACGGGATAATATATTCGACCGATAAAAGAAATAAACTTTACCGATAAAAAATAATAAAGGACCGATAAAACACAGTACCGATAGAATATTATAAAGTACCGATAGCGATATTGGTTAGTACCGATAAAAATATTCAAAAGTACCGATAACTTTTTACCGATAAAAAGTTATAAACTACCGTTAAATTTGTCATTTCATAACATTTTAATGGTAATTTATTATTTTCTATCGGTAGTTTATTATTTTCTATCGGTCAATCATTTTTTTCTATCGGCCAATTATTATTTTTGAAGAAAAAAAATTGAACATGAATTATTTCTTGAGTATATAATTTCACTTAGTATGCCTCTACTACGTATAGATCTCAGTGAACATTCTATTGCAATTTGAACGAGAAAAAAATGATTGACCGATAGAAAATAATAATTGACCGATAGAAAATAATAAATTACCATTAAAATGTTATAAAATGACAAATTTAACGGTATTTTATAACTTTTTATCGGTAAAAAGTTATCGGTACTTTTGAATATTTTTATCGGTACTAATCAATATCGCTATCGGTACTTTATAATATTCTATCGGTACTGGGTTTTATCGGTCCTTTATTATTTTTTATCGGTAAAGTTGAATTAAAATATCGGTCGTTTATTAGTATCCGTCAAATACCACGTTAATACCACTCCCGACTAATTTCTAATTTTACAAGTACAATTCTTACCACCTCATTGAACATAGTTAGGTTGCTAGATAGAGTATTGGTTTAAGCTAAATTTTAGGTCGTAGTTGTCAAAGTTCGTTATGTCACACTGTATCATTTTGAATTGAACTAAGTTCAAAGCGCCCAGACATTCTTGACAAAGCTGTACTCATTGAAACCCACAATTATAATCTACATCAAAATTCAATCATCTGCAATAAAATCATCTTCATAACGTATTATGTAATCGTATTCTTGGCGGGTGAAACGACTCTGTTAATAATGCGTATTTGGGGTTTGGTACCTTGAAAAAGATATAAAACCAAATAAATTAAAGAATTTTATTGCCAAAACAATAAAACGGTAAAACAATATGCAAAGCAGTTTTATAGAACCATTTAGACAAATTTATTTATGGTTGAGAAAAAGACGAGAAGAAAGGAAGCGAATAAAAGAAGAGTTTAAAGAAGAACGTTATGCGTACACATAATAAAATTGGGGAACTAATAAAAGTTCAAAACTAAAATAAAAATTATTTTACTGCTTTGATCTATGCACTTTATAATAGCCGTAAATTCATTTCATCAAACACTAAAAACACAATGGAAATTAGAGACAGTCTGTTGCTTTTTTGTGGTAATAAAAAACGTTCAAAATATCGTTATCAACTTCTTATGTTTTGCCCGACACGAGATGAGGAAATTCTGTACGTAAATCTCACTATAGTAGATTAACGACATAAACGACATATGAGGGGAATAAGTGGAGCCTTTCCGATTACGGGACATTTAGACTAAATGATTTAGTTAAAATGAATTTCAACGCGTTGATTGAATTGAAAATTAAATTCCAGAGTTATACAGTGCACACTCAGTAAATATTTGTTTGTTTTACGAGGTGAGAAAAAGGAAATTCCAACAAGAGGAAAGTTTTACTACCAGAGCGAAGCGAGAGCCACAAATCGCTCAAGTTGGAATTTCCTCTTTTTCACCAAGGTAGGTGAATTTGAGATATATTGAACGATGTAAGGAAGTTCAAGAGGAAGTTACGCTTGTGGCACGTACTAATATTTACGTTGTGTACGCATATCATACAGAGGGATTCTTTTGAAAAACAGCTTACCGAAATTGGACGCATTTTCCAGTGGACTTTTTTATATGTGCCTAGAAAGGACTTCGACCCTAGAAGCCAAAACCACTTTCAAAGAAATTCTTCGAAGTTTGTGTAACTGGTGAAAGGTGATCAAAAACCGAAAACTTGCACCTTTCTTACAAAAATTTCTCCAGTTACGCGAGCCGTCGATATCCTCGAATATAGTCGATATCCTCGAATATAGTCGATATCCTCGAATATAGGCGATATCCTCGAATATAGTCGATATCCTCGAATATAGTCAATATCCTCGAATATAGTCGATATACTCGAATATAGTCGATATACTCGAATATAGTCGATATCCTCGAATATAGTCATTATCCTCGAATTCTGTCGATACACTAGAATATAGTCATATCCTCGAATATAGTCGATATCCTCGAATATAGTCGATATCCTCGAATATAGTCGATATCATCGAATATAGTCGATATCCTCGAATATAGTCGATATCCTCGAATATAGTCGATAGACTCGAATACTATCGATAGACTCGAATATAGTCGATATCCTCGAACTCTGTCGATATACTCGAATTTTGTCGATATACTGGTCATTTCATAGTAGATATACTCGAATATAGTCGATATCCTCGAATATAGTCGATATCCTCGAATATAGTCGATATCCTCGAATATAGTCGATATCCTCGAATATAGTCGATATCCTCGAATATAGTCGATATCCTCGAATATAGTCGATATACTCGAATATAGTCGATATCCTCGAATATAGTCGATATCCTCGAATATAGTCGATATCCTCGAATATAGTCGATAGACTCGAATACTATCGATAGACTCGAATATAGTCGATATCCTCGAACTCTGTCGATATACTCGAATTTTGTCGATATACTGGTCATTTCATAGTAGATATACTCGAATATAGTCGATATCCTCGAATATAGTCGATATCCTCGAATATAGTCGATATCCTCGAATATAGTCGATATCCTCGAATATAGTCGATATCCTCGAATATAGTCGATATCCTCGAATATAGTCGATATACTCGAATATAGTCGATATCCTCGAATATAGTCATTATCCTCGAATTCTGTCGATACACTAGAATATAGTCATATCCTCGAATATAGTCGATATCCTCGAATATAGTCGATAGACTCGAATACTATCGATAGACTCGAATACTATCGATAGACTCGAATATAGTCGATATCCTCGAATTCTGTCGATATACTCGAATTTTGTCGATATACTGGTCATTTCATAGTAGATATACTCGAATATAGTCGATATACTCGAATATAGTCGATATCCTCGAATATAGTCGATATCCTCGAATATAGTCGATATACTCGAATATAGTCGATATCCTCGAATATAGTCGATATCCTCGAATATAGTCGATATCCTCGAATATAGTCGATATCCTCGAATATAGTCGATATCCTCGAATATAGTCGATATCCTCGAATATAGTCGATATCCTCGAATATAGTCGATATACTCGAATATAGTCGATATCCTCGAATATAGTCGATATCCTCGAATATAGTCGATATCCTCAAATATAATCGATAGATTCGAATACTATCGATAGCCTCGAATATAGTCGATATCCTTGAATTCTGTCGATATCCTCGAATTTTGTCGATATACTGGTCATCTCGTCATTTATCCAATAATTCGTTATTTTGGTGGGGTTATTTTGACCGAATACCAAATGAATGTACTGTTCATGGTCATCAATTTGCGATTGTGACTTGTAGCCCAAAAAGTTTCAATCGATTGAAACGTTCTGTTCTACCAATTTGAAGTGCCTTAGCAAAAATAATAGCATTCACGTATCGACAACGTATCCACTGACAACTAACATAGAAAAAGAATGCTGCGAGGATGTTAAATTTATTGATAGGCAGGAAACGATTTGTTAGAACAGCGTTTTTTACTCTTCATCATCAAATAAAACATATAAAAAAAAACCGATGCGGAGATGTTTCGAGTCAGGAACGTAGCATTTCTCTTTGAATTTTCTTTTTTAAAACACCGAAAAAGCGACAAACGACATGTCATTTGTTATTATGTCGTACAATCATGTGCTGTACATGTGAATGTGAACCATATAAAAAAGGAGAAGCGATTTGTTTGCCTGTGTTACAACCGTCCTACATTCTATACACAACTGAACAACTGAAGCTATTAAAATAACTATTTTTTTCCCTCTCTCGTTCAAATAAAACATCCAACCATTTAATAAAATTTAATTTTTCACGGCCTGGTGTGTACCGAAATTTTTCCATTATTACCGACTCAACTAAAATTTATATTCAAAACAATTAATCCGAATCCAATTTGTAGTTTTTTTTCTTTCTTTCTTTCCTACTAGATGCAAAATATGATATAATGTAAGCATTAAAATCGCTTGTGTTCCATTCTAATAGAATATATCCACACTGGAATATCATTTACAACTGCATAAGAAGGGATTATTCACGCTTTTATGATGTTCAATGAAAAGGATACCTACAACTGAGACATGATTTAAAAATTTAGAAAATTATATTCGTTCGGTATATGGTACAACATGCATTCTCCGGTTTTGTTCGTTTAACGTTGAGGTAATGCAATTTGCAAGAGCCTCTGTCTCTCTGCTCGATTCATTGTGTACGATTCACCTTTTCCGAAATGGTCAAAATTCTATTGTTAAAACCAGCTGGAATTGATTAGAATTTTATTTTTCTTTCATTTTTTGATACTTCATGAATGTTAAATTGGGCTTAGATCATTACGATTTATAAAAATTAAACATTTTCTGTTCATATCCTTCGAATCTGTTCGGATTTAGTTGGATATTCTTCGTCAGAACGTTTGTGCCACTTACGTCCCGCTGAGAGAATCGTGTTCGTGAAACGATAAAAATGTTCATTTTCAACGGTATTAACTCGAATGTGAATTTCGGCTTCGTATCAATTTTACCATAATTAGATACGATTTGTATGCTCATGGCAAAAATGTCTTTTTAGCTCGAATACATAAAAGAATAGTTATTTGTTAGCCAAAGTAAGAAAAGTAGAAAATTCGAAGGCCAGAGCGTAGCGGTCATTAGTCATACGAGAAAATGAAATTACCAACTTTCCTTCCCAAGGTCAACACACAGATTTTCACAACGAATGCGCCCGAAGTTTCAGCTGAGAACGTTTTCTGCGTTTTGAAAAATATAATAGGATAAGAGGCAATGAAAGGTTGGTGGACAAGGGCGAATCCAGCTTTTGCTCTGACGCAGGCGAATTGAAGAGAAAAAATTTCTGATCAGGGCAGCTGTCGTTAAAAAAAAAATCAGGCAACTCTCACTAGGCAACAATTTGACACTTTTGGACTGTGCAAAAATGCGTTGGATATGTCACGGTGACCATGACTACACACACATCCGTTGGTTCCAATGAAGTCTGTGGTTCCACTACAGTCGCTTCACAAAAAAAATATGAAAAAGTAATGGGAACGGGACACTTCTTGGTGCAGGAGATGCAGTGAGTTCAAAGTAGTTCCACCCCAAAGGGCTCTACCACCTATCTTGAGTGCCAAAGGTAACTTTTTTTTATACAATGTGATGGATAGTAATGACAAGTTAATCGATGTAAGATACTAATAAGCAAAAAATAAAAATTGGTGTACGGTATTAAGGTGTGTCTTTACAATGAATCATGTACACTGCATTTTTCCTAACTGTTGTCAAAAATATGCTACAAAATCTTGAAATGTCACAAAACAAAACGAAAACTTTTCGTGATAATAAGATTTCTCACTGTAATTTGAAAACCAGCTGGTCTGCGTGCCACTAAATGCTTGTGATGAATCGACCAAAAAAATTGGAAGTTGTCAACGAAAAGAAGAAAAATGCAAAGAAACAAATTGCTAAGAAGCACAAATAAATATGCAATTTATTATGCGACTGCAGATGTCATAAAGTGTGGTTGATTCATTTATTACACACATCTTCCAAGAATAAAATCAATCAAAATACCATATTTCAACGAAGAAAAATATTAAAATCTCAAGAGAGAGAGAAAAAAAAATCCCACAAAAAAAGACATTCAACCATGTGGATATTACCATAAACAAAACGCTTTTTCTGCGGTTTTAATGCACCAATTTATGTGACAGGTGATATTTGGCATTATAACGTTGCTCAGTGTTCTTCCTAACCGCGATTTTATAAGTTGTCCCATATGATAATGTAATTTAATGATCATAAACTGTCAAAAAGCGCAGACTATTTATGGTTTAGTTGAAATGTTTCTCAAAAATCAGCAGAAAAAACGTAATTTGTTTTATAAAAATTATCGCGGCAAAACTTTGTTTTATTAGGCATTATCATATTTATGGGAGAATGAACTGATTTACGTTTATTGTTATTGATATTTGAAGGTATTTGAATTGCTTTTTGGAATCGTATATGAAATGGACGGACGTGTTTAATATATGACTCACAACGAATATAGGAACAGTTTCATAGGAAAATTCTAAACTAGTGGTTTAGTCGCGTCTCGCAAACTTACTGTTAAGTGTTATACAAACGGTTGATCAATCAATCGCAAAACGTATTTTTCTACTCAATCAAATGATATGACGGATGAATGTTTTGCTGAAATAGCCATAACAATAATGTTTTCATGTGTCGGGGCCGAAAATGAAGGAGTTTCGATATTTTTCTCAGGTTTTCGACCCCTTACATGAAAAATTTTTTGAGTATCTGTTTTGGACGATTGATTTTAGGCACTTTCGCATGTAGCCCTCACTTCGTTCGGGCTACAACAAGCGAAATTGCCTAAAAACAATCGTCCAAAACAGATACACAAATAACTATTAAGGTCCTTTAAATGCGTACCGCACCACTGTTAGTTGGTTGGGCAATATTTTTAGAACTTCATGTAAATTTTTAAAAACACGAGCAATTGTGTTGATGGCATCGACAATTAAGCTGGATTAATCCCTGTTTAGTCAGTGAATAACGGATTACAATGGTTAACACAGAATAATTGTCGATCCGATCAACGCAAAATTTCTCGTCGTTTTTCGGCCTATAGGTTTTGACTGTAGATTGAAGATAAAATTCATCAATTTGATAGGGTGGATCCAGGTAACAGGTTCCGTAGTCGGACATACTAATGATCTTTCATTGATTAACAGTTTTATGAATGAAAAAACAATAGCTTTAGGTGTTGCCACCAGACATTTATATCGCTACTGCTATTGAAGTCAACAACTCAAGCCCCCTGCGTTGTTGCAAATTTTTGTACGTTCATAAAAAGATGTAATTTGAAGATCGGCAAAAAAAATCGTTTCTCCTATCTATCCATCCTATCTAATTTGGTTTAAAGACACACACATTGACACCTTTTTGCAGATCAAGTGTCGAATTAAAGCGAAAATAAAATCCAAATGGTGAACGCCTCATTTGCGCTGCATAAAGGAGATGTGTGTTATTTTTGAATTTTCGTCCATGAGAAAAAACGATACACGAAAATCGTTTTTTTTTCTACTTCTTCCTTTCTTTCTTTGTTCATCGACTTCATTTCGACCGTCACACAAAAGAAACAGTTTATTATTACAAGAGAACATCTATCAAAATACACTTTTTTGCTATTATTTTGATATCGCTTCATATAATATCGAAACCAATTCTCCTTTTGGCAAATTTTTCGATATTCGAAGATTTCGGTATTGTTTACACGGTTTTTATTTACATCGATTTCACTTAAAGGAAAAAAAGGCACACAAAAATAACAAATTTTACAATATTGAGTATTATGCATTAATATCAGGCCAGGACAGATGTTAAACAAAATTTAGCTACTCGTTCGAAAATTGAGTTTTTTTTGTTGTTGTTGTTTTCATTGAGGATTTATTATCTTTTCGTGTGGTTTTATATTTGTCGACAAGACGAAGAACACTTTAGACCCTTTTTTGTTATTCTTAGCCTTATTGAATGCCTTTGAACGAGACTGGTTTAATGAGAGAATTATTTGATAGAGAAAAAGGATACAAAACATCCAATTTATTCTCGATATTCGTTATTTACTTGAGCACAGTAAACGGTTAAAATAATAACAGAAAAGTATTTCAGCAACTAAAACCGACATAAAATTCAACGAAATTCGACCACATTCGAAATTCTTTTTATGCATTCGTGGAAAATGTCATAGGTGAACGTCATAATCGAAAGAAATATTTTTATAACGAAAAAACGTCTTTTAAGTATGGTGTGTTCATAAAATGTTCTGTATGTGATAAGATCTGAACAACAACAAAAAAATATGAAAAAAAAAATATTATAAATCCCGATTGCGTAACCTTCATAAGGTCACATGAACATGTAAGGCATAACAAACAGTCTTCATTATTACCTTACCAAAAAAATGAAAGAAAATGATACTCTAAAAAAGCGATAAAATGTCGACGATTTACGATGGTAACGTGAACGTGGTTCCATGTACAAAAAATCTACTTTGTATGAACACAATTTTTTTTTTGTAATAATGAGTACATTGAGCGGGTTTAATATTTCTCGTTCGGATAACAAGCAATTACTTTGGTAACCAGATAACTTTATGGGAAAATACTCGACTTCATTCTGATGTGCTATATTAATGTCTCATTCATTGCTGCTACGGAAAGAGACGAGTTCTTATATGTGACCACCTAGATTGTTGTCAGTGATGTGTTTCGGTTATTATTATTATTATTTTGAATTTTTGATGGTTGATGTAACATGAGATTATATTTTAGAGAATTTATATTTTTCATCTCGATGAAAGAGGAGTTTTAAACATTCCTAGAGCGTATTTCGTTATAATATATCTTTCCATTTGTGTCGTTCGGATTTAACAATTTGAAATATAATAATGAGATCGTTTGTAATTCAAAACACAGTTTCTTCTCGGCGTTAAAGTAGCTTTGTGATTTCGCCTCTTTTTCGGCTCTTCTTAATTATATGCTTCATTATATTCTTCATGGTTGATGTGCCAGGTCCTTTTAACTGTTACCACACCACATGTTTTGCGATCGAAGTACTAGATTTAGATAGATCGAAGTATTAGATTTAGGTGTAGATAATAGTGTTAGGAAATGACAGATCTAGTACTTCAATTTAGGTGAACGTTACAGTGTTTGATGCAGTATCTATTTTTGCTCAAAATTTTCAGAAATCTTCTAAAATTTTCCAAACAATTTTAGCAAATTCTAGGAAATCTTAGCAATTTTCCAAAAATTTGGTCCTGATTTGATTAATAAGTACCGAGCCCACCTGTCGGGTGGAGAAGATCCATTAATTGAAAATTATTCTCTTTTCAAGACTGTACTGAGTTGAGCTCATCAACACCTCGCGGTTGGAGTATGTCCATTGATGGAAAATTATTATTTTTTCAAGACATTTCTGAGAATCAAAATCAGTTCGGCTCTTGCTTTTTTACTTTTCTTTCTTGATTGAATTCTTCTTTGGAACGGGAGCGAAATTCAAGTTAGATCCAAGCAAAACTATCTTTTCAAATCGGATACGTTCGTCATCCTCCTCAATTCACAACAAATTATTCTGAAGATTTAAATCAGCCAACGAAATCCATTATGGTTTCTGAACATGACAAATGTACGTAATAATTCTTAACTGAATTTGCCAGCAGAGTCAAAGTTGTGTGAATCTCTCTTCTTTTCCGAATAATTAGCTATACAAAAAAAAACATTTGCTTCAATGGGCATTGATGAAAATTATTGACATCACGTTTCTTCATCTATAATTCGGTACATGTTCTGACTTCATAATTAATAATATTTCAAAAGGAAAACTATTCCGCAAAGTATTATTTTGCCATTTTATCACCTGCAGCCATGTTGACTGGTTATATTATTTTTAATAAATTAAAAACTCTCTTCGTGGCGGCATTTAAATTGAAATTAATATTTATTGCACAAGCGATATATTCAGTTTTAGTAGTAGGTATTTTAGAGGCACATTATGTACTTTAACACTACCTTACAGCATATAATGTAATACCTAAAACACAAAATTCATAAGAACAAAAACGAAAAGTTATGGAAATATATTTCTATAAAGAATGTTGTAAACTATTTTCGTGTTTCCGAGAAGATTCAAGTGGCGGATCGTTTCAAGACTTGTAGTTGCGATTGTCAGATATTTAAAAATGAAATGATAGCAGTTTTGACATTTGCAAAAAATAGGAATAAAAAAACGAGATCCCTTTCGCAACAAAAAAAAAGAAGATGAACGAAATGGGCACGCATGAGATGATTTAGAAATTGGAGAAAAAAGTTCGTTCAAAGACTCAAATATTGTTGACAGAAGTTTTTAGTCCCGTACGAAGTAATTGCGGGCTAATAGGTTCAATGTTGTGCTGTTTGTAACACTTGAATTTTTCTTTGCGTAGGGGGGGTCTCTGTCGTCAGCAGAAAAGGTTTAACCTGCTACAGACGGCAAGCATATGACCAGTATTGTACTTCGATTTTTTTAACATGCATTTGACTATAGAAAGGACCATATTACACAAAGTTTGTCATTATTTTGTCGTCGTTATCGATAACAGATGAATAGTCCCGTATGTGACATGTTAGTTGGTCCAGGTTCAAATACATTAGGAAATTTTCGGAAAATTTTCCGATTTTTTTTAAATTTTCAGATTTAGAATCCAAAAAACCGGTATTAAAGTTATGGTGAATATTTATTTTTACGCAGATTTTTTTGGTAAAATTTTTGTCGTTTTCAGTCAATTTTTTTTGGTAAAAATTATTTGTCAGATGATGACGAAAACTAAGCCAGCTTGTTTGAACAATTTAATTTTTACGTAACGAAGCTAAAGCGTCAACTCTAGCGATATCACTCATTTTAGAAATTGTATATCAAAGACTGCGTCACACTTTTCTCGAAGAGATTTTTGTTGGGATATCAGTCGTTTTAGAAGTGTAGTCAACACTGCTTTGCAGAACAGTTCTAATTCAAAAATTTGACGAAATTCGAAAATTTGATGAAAATCGAAAATTTGACGAAATTCGAAAATTTGACGAAATTCGAAAATTTGACGAAATTCGAAAATTTGATGAAATTTGAAAATTTTACGAAAATCGAAAATTTCACGAAATTTGAAAATTTGATGAAAATCGAAAATTTGACGAAATTCGAAAATTTGACGAAATTCGAAAATTTGACGAAATTCGAAGATTTTACGAAAATCGAAAATTTGATGAAAATCGAAAATTTGACGAAATTCGAAAATTTGACGAAATTCGAAAATTTGACGAAATTCGAAGATTTGACGAAATTCGAAAATTTGACGTAATTCGAAAATTTTACGAAAATCGAAAATTTGATGAAATTTGAAAATTTTACGAAAATCGAAAATTTGATGAAAATCGAAAATTTGACGAAATTCGAAAATTTGATGAAAATCGAAAATTTGACGAAATTCGAAAATTTGACGAAATTCGAAGATTTGACGAAATTCGAAAATTTGACGTAATTCGAAAATTTTACGAAAATCGAAAATTTGATGAAATTTGAAAATTTTACGAAAATCGAAAATTTCACGAAATTTGAAAATTTGAGGAAAATCGAAAATTTGACGAAATTCGAAAATTTGACGAAATTCGAAAATTTGACGAAATTCGAAGATTTTACGAAAATCGAAAATTTGATGAAAATCGAAAATTTGACGAAATTCGAAAATTTGACGAAATTCGAAAATTTGACGAAATTCGAAGATTTTACGAAAATCGAAAATTTGATGAAAATCGAAAATTTGACGAAATTCGAAAATTTGACGAAATTCGAAAATTTGACGAAATTCGAAGATTTGACGAAATTCGAAAATTTGACGTAATTCGAAAATTTTACGAAAATCGAAAATTTGATGAAATTTGAAAATTTTACGAAAATCGAAAATTTGATGAAAATCGAAAATTTGACGAAATTCGAAAATTTGATGAAAATCGAAAATTTGACGAAATTCGAAAATTTGACGAAATTCGAAGATTTGACGAAATTCGAAAATTTGACGTAATTCGAAAATTTTACGAAAATCGAAAATTTGATGAAATTTGAAAATTTTACGAAAATCGAAAATTTCACGAAATTTGAAAATTTGAGGAAAATCGAAAATTTGACGAAGAAAGTAACTCTATCTGCAACCATTCAAGAAATAGCATATGCCCTTCTGTCAGGCATGAGCGCCGCCGAAAATAAGCCGCCGATCAAGCCGCCGCCGGCCATTTTTGAGCAAGCCGCGCCGCAGCCGAGCCGGTGCCAAAAACACGGCTCAAGCTGGCTTGAAACGGCTGGAAAATGAAACAAAGATTTCGAAAGGTGAATGGGTGAAATAATTTTGAAAACCGAGATTCCTGTTGATCGTAATTGGATACAAAAGAGACCCAACATGAGGCCCAATTGTAATCTATGTAAATCAGTACTAGAACCAATAAACGTAGCTAACTAACTACGAAGTGTATGCTAATACAATCACTCCATTTCAACTGTTAAAGTTCTGTACTGTTGGACATACTACATCTACATGATGGTACGGGGCCACCATCGCAGCATCTGTAACGCTTTCAACTGGTTTTTAACACAAATACGATAAGACATGGCTCGAAATTAAGTGTTTATTCACTTCTTTTATCTTATTTCTGAATATCTTTCAAGAGATAGGTATTTCCAAAGAAAATTATTAATTAAATCTGAAAAAATAACAATCGCGCAGGTAAATTTCTTCAAAACGAACGAACAGAAAAAAAAAATTCTAATTTTTGACCTCACTCAACATGTTTCCGAAAGATGCAGAACGAAAGAATAAACGAAAAATGAAGACCAGAATCGTTTAAGTCGACACAGTCATAAAATTTGAGAACAACAACAAAAAAAATCCTGAAAAATTTTAATGCTAAAATATAAATAAACCAAACGATTTAATGTCTGTTTAATGTTGTTTGGTTTTGATGTGTTCTGAGTTTAGCTTTTTGGAGTAAGTATACATACAGCCAATAAAATATTAGAAATGATTCTCTAAGCAAAGAGCGCTCGAAATGCGGGAAAAGAATTACTTTTATTGTTAAACTAAAGTCGCATTAAATTTGTTAAGCTTGTCACTTGTCAATAAAATTGGAAATAAATGTAGACAATCGTGGGCGGTCATAAATACAATATGTTTATTGTTTTCCTGTCCGCGCATTCCATACACTCTTGGTAACCATGCTCGATCCGTCGAAATGGTAGAATTCTGTTTGCGGTTACTATATGTAGAGTTGTGTGCGGATTCATTTTATTGACTCCATTCCTCCACTTCTCACACAGTGTTCTCAATTAAAATTTTTTTCGAATCGCTAAGAAGTGCTATAATTATAGCGAGTCCCCAGGAACACATAGACAAAACCGCATTTTCTACTTTACTTTTGACACCGAACTGACAACGTTAAAGTGCCTATCAATATTATGATCGTAATATTAGATGCTTTATGGTTGCGCGTAAAGGCCATTAAATGAAAACTTCAAAACGTGACTGTTTTTGCCGTTTTTGTTTTGCAATTGCTTATGTGACACCTTTATTAACCGAAATTGATGATTATCACCGTCGTAAATTAATCTGATCACACGTGTAGGCTGTCCAATTTCTTTACTTTATTTTAATAACGACATATTTCGCCTTTAAGAATGCTGTGTAGTGTACTCTGCCTTGGTGTATACATTGTGTACCATACCATATGCACATATATGCATGAAAATAAAGTATTCACAGTGAAATGTTAAGATTATGTGACTAGATATAAACATTTTCAACAAGTAGCCGCCACGGTATACACCAATAAGTTCATGTTGAGAGTAATTACTGAGGTCTTGGCGTGGGTTTCTCACATGTTAAATGGCTTTCAACTCAGTGGTCTCCTTTTAAAAATCTAATTACACGAAATTAAATATTTGTGCAAATTAATGATGTCACTGCATCGTGTCCCATTTTTTACGGTCACACTGTTATCATCCGTTCTGTAATAGGCTACTACGAGAAATTTGACCGATTTCGATTTTTTCTTTTCTTTTCGTTTCGGGTAAAATATTGTTCAAACAAAAACATTATTTTCAATTGTGATAAAAGTTGAGTGTTTGATATCCTATTACTTATAACAGCAACGATTCGAAAGCATTTGTTCTTCAATAGGAGAAAGGAAATGTCTGCTTGAATTGCACTTATAAATGGAATCCTTTCCGAATGCAGTGACTTCATATTTGTCTCTATGGGAATAGTATATTTCATCCGTGCGGCGTGAATAACACTATTTTCTCCACTCAAATGTGGTGAGAAGATGACAGTTCGGGTGAGAACATTTTTATTTTCTGACCTGTTGTTTCTCCCATGGATGAACAATAGTTTGTTTTTTCTCTTAAGCTGACACTTTGCTTTGGTTTTGAAAATGGTAAAACAAATTGACGTGTTAGTTTCGTGGATAAAAACTATTACCTCCGGAAGAAATAGGAAATTCTAACTATCGTAACGCTCTTGTTGGAATTTCATATTTTCTCCCCTTGTTAAACAAATAACCATTTCACAACGCAGTACACCAAATAGTCACTTTCTCACTTCAGTTGAAACTTTGGAAGGTTTTGTTGTGTAAAACGACGTGTTGACCTCTCGAAAAAGTAGCAAATTTCAGTTTTTAGGGTGAGTGTCTTGTGGCCCGCTACGCTCTAAAACACCCTCGAAATGAAATCACACACTTTATTTCTCTCGGTAAACAAGAACGCCCAGAGCGAAACGATGACCACAATTTCGAAATTTATCAACGGAACATCACGTTACCATATCACGTTACCATATCTCAACACAAAATGAAAATGACAATTCAGGTGAGAAAATTTCCATTTCCAGGCTCTCTTTTGCAGTGGTAAGAAAATAGAAATTTTGTCACCTGAATTGTCATCAAAAGAATCTCCAACAAAACGTCACCGTCTTACCGCATTTGAATGGTGAAAAAAAGGTTATTCACTCCCGAGAAGAAAACCACTTATATTACATGATTAGTCAAATGTTAATCAAGTGATTAACAAGTACAAACTAGGTCAAACTAAGTCAGCTGCTAAAGGATAAATTAACATGGAAATTCGCTGATTTAGTAGGATCAATTCGTTCGTATGAAAAAATTCAATTACAGCAAAAAGCTTCAGGCATAGGTCTCTCATTGGGTTCTCGTATTTCGTATACAAGATTTCGCATTTCAAAATCTATGACTGTTATCATTAAAGTGGAGGAAGTTCTTTTTCAGCAGATCCTTATATACTGAAAACCAGTCATGGTCACCACAATCGCCACAAAAACAATTTACATGTTACAGACGACTGTCGTCTGTTATCGACAACGACAGCAATAATAAACGACAAACTCTGCCAAATGAGGTCTTATATAGCAAAAATCGTGCTCAAAACAAATGAAGTAATAGATTTCTGAAATCAATATCTGAAAATCTTCGATCAAATGAAATAGATCAGATAGTAAAACTGTTAATATGCTTGCCGTCTGTGACAGGTTAATCGACAGCCGTGTGTCATGTGATATGCGTGCAGCTCCCAACGGGAGGTTTCCTAAATATTCCAAATATCTAACATATTTGATCTACACACAATAATATACTTTCATCGACCAAAAAAATAAAATAATTTTATGAACAAGAAAAGTAAACAAATAAAAAAAAAACAGAAAAAGTAACAGTATAAAGTCACACTGTTCCACCGAGCACAGTGAAGAAATGTACATTCTATCAATTTGTTTATTGGGCATCATAAAGATTTACGGCGGTGAGTTTTGAAAATATTTTCTGAATTAGCGTAGCCTTAAATAAAAAGACAAACAAATAAAAAATGGAAATTTGTTCACGGAAGTTAAAAAAATAATGTTTTATTGATGTGTTATATCGACAGTATGGGCCTGTGCTATGACTTTTATTGAATGTCGTAATAAAATGTTGTCTGAAAAATTTCTATCATTCTCTTGTGGATAGTAATTCAGCACCTGGATGGTAAACACGAGCTAAAAGCAATTTCGGTCGTTCTGTTTTTCGGGGTGTCATTAAAACATAAAAATCATAGTCGAAAAATGGGTAATTGAGGGGCCATAAATAGTTTGTTTCACAATTGCATTTTGTTTTTTTAAATTCAATGGGAAACGGACTACTGTTCCACGGATTGACTACACGGTAGTAACTCGGTACCGTTTAAAGTCACCGACTAAAAATTTCTTCGAAACGATATTGTCGTTCAGTACGTTTAGCACGTAAATACGGCATTTTAACCATCGTTCACTAGGTGCTAGGTGTTTGTAAATGTATACATGCAGTTTTCTTCTATAAACCATAAATAATATTTATAATATTGTCGTTAATTGTTACATGAACAGCAAAACATACTGAGATAGTCTGCTTATAAATGTAGAAGTTGTCGTTGATAAATGATTATGTTGGGTCATATCGAGAGGGCTACTGTTAACTGCAGTACAAGCTTTCAAAAGAGTATAATGAGAAATGGGTTTGCGATCTGGTAGCTCCAGCACAACTATGTATTCCATAGAACACGATTCTGGAAGCTATATCTTGGGAAGGCATTCTTGTGCCCATTTGACATTTTGGTTTTAGTTGTCCTATTTTAAAAGCTTTGAAACGAGTATCAGAGCACAGTGATATGAGACTGCCATCTGGTAGCTAAAGAACAAATAATATTAAGTCCTAATACGAGTGCATTCAAATACAATCTGCAAGTTATCATACTTCATGGTGTGTAAGAGGACCCGAGTTCGATCCCGGAGATGATTGAGTTTTTATTTAATTTTCGCTCAATAGAGCACGGTTGGTTTGAAACGAGATTAAATAGGGACCGCCGACCACCAATAATTTTTTTTTCATATTTATAATAAGTGATGGACAAGAACTTCACACAGGAAAAAATTAGCCCAAACCCCTGAGCCGTTTCTGAGAACCAGTGGATGCGACTACCACAAGCAGTCAGGTACAGCCTGAGCACATATTTTAATTGGGATCGGTAGAGGAAACAATTCTAAGATATACCGTGTAAAAATTATTTCTTTCGATCATCTGCTCTCGGAGCAACAACAGTTGAAAGTCGAAATTTCCCCATTTTCGAAGAGTAATATATCCCTGACAAAGTGACCAAGACAGCCAGTTAGGATTGATTCTAGACGCGGTTAGTAAGCTCTTTCGAATGGCGAAAAAAGTTTTTTGAAAAAATTCTTTTATGTTACGTTTTCAGAGAAGTTACTTTTTCCGCTGCCCTCGGTGAAATTCGTCCACTTCTGTTCCCTTCTGGTAGCCGTATTTCAAACTAATTTGTCGCTTATATTGTAGCCTGAAGAATAGGCTTTTTAACGATACCAAACATGCCATACTTGATCCACAACAAGTACTGTTGATGATTCAGTTTTTCAATCGAAGTCACTCTACTCGCAAATCTGGAGCCCTCGAAAACGAAATTATTAAATTTCACTATTACATGACTTTTACTTATGTATATTGATGGTACCGACTCAGAAAGTCATTAAAGTTTACTTTTTTTCAAAAAAATCTTGAAATTTAATAATTTCGTTTTCGAGGGCTCCAGATTTGCGAGTAGAGTGACTTCGATTGAAAAACTGAATCATCAACAGTACTTGTTGTGGATCAAGTATGGCATGTTTGGTATCGTTGAAAAGCCTATTCTTCAGGCTACAATATAAGCGACAAATTAAAACTTTTTTCGCCATTCGAAAGAGCTTACTAACCGCGTCTAGAATCAATCTTAACTGGCTGTCTTGGTCACTTTGTCAGGGATATATTACTCTTCGAAAATGGGGAAATTTCGACTTTCAACTGTTGTTGCTCCGAGAGCAGATGATCGAAAGAAATAATTTTTACACGGTATATCTTAGAATTGTTCCCTCTACCGATCCCAATTAAAATATGTGCTCAGGCTGTACCTGACTGCTTGTGGTAGTCGCATCCACTGGTTCTCAGAAACGGCTCAGGGGTTTGGGCTAATTTTTTCCTGTGTGAAGTTCTTGTCCATCACTTATTATAAATATGAAAAAAAATTATTGGTGGTCGGCGGTCCCTATTTAATCTCGTTTCAAACCAACCGTGAGAGGGTTTTAGGCTTTGTATAAGTACTGAATTGGAAAAATGGCCTCATTCTACAGTTGACGAATACATATCTGTGGATCATGTCTGTAGAAGACGTCATGACCTTTTCACGGAAAGGAGTATTATGTTTCATCAATCTGCCGTGAAATCCTTTGATTTTCTCGAATCCATTAAAATTATAATTTAATTTCGCGCCATTGACTTTCCGACTGAAATGCAAATTATATTTTTCGAATGGATTAATAACTAAACAAACAATAAATCCTGTGCGTGGAATATATTTATCAAAAGCCGAAAGTTAATTTCCGAAATGAACTATGCAACGAAAAAAGAAAACTAATTTCACGATACTAATTAAATTCTCGTAAACTTCGAACCACATGTGAAGGCAAAGATGTGTGACAGAAATTGCATACGACATTGCATTCGAAGCATATGTTAACGTTGGTTTGATATATACAAAGAAAAAGCAGAGAGAAACAAGAAACCAATTTTCAACGCAGTATTAAATGAATCTGCGTCGGAGGATGCACACACAACACACAAAAAAATGGTTCTAGGAACTTCGCATTTTAACACTAGTCATTGAACGTAAATATCTCCGGTTAATAAGCCACAATGTGTACTTAAAAGATGCAGATGTGTATACATCACATTATATAGCTGCTTTCCCACAAGACTCTTCACGTTTTTACTGCTGTTAAATTAAGACATTATTATTACAGAATTGCATTCGTGTTGATTAATAAATAAACATTTTATTTTTATAGTTTGTCGTGTGGATAAACTAAATGCATAATGATTGTCGTTGAAAAGACATTCTCAAACGGAGGGTTAAATTAAAGTAATTGCTGAACTGTTGGAGAGAACAAAAAAAGCGAAGTAGCAACAATGTAATCATTCGCTGTGTATACCTCCAGAGAATCAACACTAATTTCGTTTCGGTCTTACGTTCATTGATTCGAGAAGACATTGTGCCTATTGTGATCGCCTTCGATTGTCCCTGGTTTCTCAATGAAAAATGGGAAAAAAAACTTTCCATTTAATTCTCTCGATTTCATTGGACTTGACGTACATTCCACTTTTGTTTAATCAAACGGATAGAACAGGAAAAAACAACAAAAGAAGGAAAGGTGTCTGCAATGTCACATTCGGGCAAATTTGTGGTGAAATACATTATACTTTACAAATCTAACTTCCTAACTTCCATCGGATTTTTTGATGGATTTGGGTTATTTTCGACATGTTCCAAGGTTGGTTCCTAAATTTTGGGATGACAGATGATTCCTCTGGCACTTCCTAACTTCCAACGGATTTTTTGATGGATTTGGGCTATTTTCGACATTAGTGAGATGTTCCAAGGTTGGTTCCTAAATTTTGGGATGACAGATGATTCCTCTGGCACTTCCTAACTTCCAACGGATTTTTCGATGGAATTGGGTTATTTTCGACATTAGTGAAGTGTTTCAAGGCTGGTTCCTAAATTTTGGGATGACAGATGATTCCTCTGGCACTTCCTAACTTCCATCGGATTTTTTGATGGACTTGGGTTATATTCAACATTAGCGAGTTGTTCCAAGGTTGGTTCCTAAATTATGGGATGACAGATGATTCCTCTGGCACTTCCTAACTTCCATCGGAAATTTTGATGGATTTGGGTTATTTTCGACATGAGTGAGGTGTTCCAAGGTTGGTTCCTAAATTTTGGGATGACAGATGATTCCTCTGGCACTTCCTAACTTCCAACGGATTTTTCGATGGAATTGGGTTATTTTCGACATGAGTGAGGTGTTCCAAGGTTGGTTCTATAAATTTTGGGATGACAGATGATTCCTCTGGCACTACACCTAACTTCCATCGGATTTTTTGACAACAAAATCAACAAAAAATTGACTCAAAAACATTTGTGAAAGAAAATTTTACAACAAGAAATTTGCGTCACAAGTGGCAGATGTTGAGGAACGTATTGTTATGGTTGAAAAATGTACTGAAAGAATTTAAACGATTCGTGATTTCTAGTGTTTTCGTATCATTGTTTTTCGCATTTTGTGGGCAAAAAACAAACAAAATACTGTCTTGCTGAGAAGTGTTTTTTTTTCGACGTGTGGAATGTCTACCTTTCCAAATGCCTGAACAGACAATGTCCCATTTCATTTATTTTCAAAAAACTAGTTCTTTAACAAAAGAGCCGCGTAGCTCCAGTATGTATGTATGTAAACAATTCTAAGGAGCTAAAGATCCCAGTATGACCGTGCAAGACCAAAGACCACATTAGTCTACATTCATCGCTTATTCTTCTATGCGAGAAAGTAAACAAATCACATTTTCAACGGATATATAATCCAATTGATGTTATTCAATCCATACGCAAATGTGATAACATTGGTAATGCATGTGGAGTGAAATGGAGTGAAGTGGATTGAATAAAGAGAATTGGATTGTAACTTCTTTCTCGCCTGTAGATACCTTTTTGAGGAGTTTGTTTATGTACGTATCTGAGCTTGCCACTGACATAATAATCGCAGACTTGTGAAATGGCTTGAAAAAGCTACTCAATGCACATCAATAATGATTTATAACAATCTCGATCATTTCATATCTGCACACATCATCGTCAATAATTGTCAGCAAGTCAACACGCTCATCGGTAACAATATTCCCATCGACATTAATTATCATAGAAATAATGGGGTGACTAATTTCGTAGCAGAATCATACAGTTTATCAGCAAACATAAGTAAAATAAATTGATGATTATAAATAAACCATTTGATCAAACATATCAAAACAGCAATTAATCAAACGAACTACCTATATATCCTCATTACACATACGTAACACTGAAAATCTAAAATAAACAACTTCAAACCACACTGTTTAATACCGAATGCACTCAGCCAAAAAGTCATATATATTACAATTCGATTTGTTATGAACCATACCCGCTTGCCGTGTGTCTGGGTTCAACTTTTATATTATAATCATAATATTAGCATTTCAACTAACAAATTACGGACCGGGTGATGATGATGATGATGATGATGTCAACAATTAAATTATTATTCATAAATTATTTATCAACATATCGTATCTTGCGAGTGTTGATATTGGGCTCACTCTGTGTTTCGAGTGAATAAATATTAACAATATCAACTTACCTTTTAGTTACATATTAATACAAAGTAAACAATTTTAGTTTATTAAATATACATTCGGAGTCGCAGTTATATATGTATCTGAAGATATTGGATCGAGAATAACCTCTCTAGCTACACTGGAACATCGTGAATTGTTATGGTATAGAGTACTCGAAGCAATTGGTAGATATACTTAGTATATGTGCCCTACGAAATGCACGACTCTAGTTAAAGTAAACAATGAATGTCGACTTTTTTCATAATTTTGTTTTCGTTTCCATTGTTAAATGACTTACGAGTGTTGAGCGAATGATGAACACTCTAACGTGATGACTCTGCAATTGATTCGATTGTTCTGTAGTGACTGTTTTAAACGAAATTTCACTCTTATTTCAACATAAATTAAATTTGTGTGTGTGTAGTGCTTTGCATTGTTATTATTATTGAATATTTAGAATATATTAAGATCATTCGGAAATTTTGATTTTTCTAGCCTAAAATTCGAAGGAACCGTCCCGATCAAATATTTAATTTGAACAACAATTGTTTCAAGAAAGTCTTTCCGGAACTGAGCTGGTAACCATGGCACGGTGAGCTTGAATTTTTTTTATTCGACCTCTCGTGGACATGAAATGTTTTTAGTGGTTTTTGTAGAGGGCGGCACCACGAGTAAGAATGACATAACAAGAAAATATTTCGATGGGAAAATTTTTAATTAGATCGAATTTTCATTTTTTTGGGACCTGCGGGAAGCTTCGAAGACTGTTTGGACCCTCCACTGGTGACTCATTTGATCACAAAAATATAGGTGCCCTGCTGTTTAGCCTGAGGTCTAAGCTTTATAGCGATACCAATCATACGCGACATATCGAAGCGTTTTTCTATTGATAAGGTAAAAGAATAGTAGACGATAGTAGACGATAAAAAATGACTGCCGTATTACCGTTCCAGATGCTGTTCCAGCTGTAGAGCCCTCAGAAAGAAGGAAAAAATCTGCTTTTTGACACCAATTTTTTTTCCAAGACATCTATGGGCTTGCAGCACAAAAGTACTGGGTTAATTTATATGTGCAACGATAGTGGGTGAGGCCAGCTACAACACCCCATACTCAGTTCCGTGGAACAATGAAGCTGCAGCGAATCCGGGTTCTCCGAACATTCACTACATTTTTAGTCATAACTCTCGTGGATCTACTCGCACCAAGCAGTGTTTATACTCTACCTGTAGGTCTTTTCAAGGCCGACATTCGTACAACTTTACAACAATTTAAAATAATTTTTTCTTGAGTTATTGCCGAAAAACTGTTTTCGGTACCCTCTGACATGCCTTTACTTTTGAGAGCTTTTGACAGAAAATATTTTTTTTTAGAAAAAGTGAAAGATATGTGTTTCCTAGAATTGAAAGACGAATCCAACGAGCTATCACTCAGATCGCTTATTCCCCAATCGCCTGAAGTCTTGGCGATATGACTCTTAAGTTCAAAATCATGTAAAATCCGTCACCCAAACTGAGGCTTCTCATTTTCGTGTGTTTATTGACCTCGGCATCGCCTCTGATGAACAAAATAAACAAGAGAACTATATTTTTCATGTATATGTCCCTTGTTATGTCAACGACTATTTCATGCTTCCAAACGAGAAAGTGAGTTAGTTTTCCACAAATTTCGATTACAATCGACCTTTAATCGAATTTATTGAATTGATCATAGTAAATGATCTGTTAGTAAACAGTTCGGGATAATCAAGTAAATTACACGAGTTATGCGGGTAAACAAGTGAATCACGTGAATTTGAGAGAGAAAGAATAAATGAAGAGAGTTGTCAACAAATCAAAATTTACTCGGTGGCGTATGAGCAAAGTATATAAACACTGAAGGTATCGCAGACCCTCAGGGAATAGCAAGAAATACGGATCCCGACTATCGGGTGAATATAAGATTTATTATGTTGCATCTCTGATGTTTGGCGTAATAATGTTGTCAGAACTGTGTTACTCAGTATAAAATTTTCTGTGTTGAGTATTGAGCTGCGTGAGATGCAACCTAACAAAGTGAATTTTTCTCGATTTTACTTGTGTCCAATATGTATGCGCATTCGAAAGTGTTCGATGACAAAAACAAACACTTTGCCTGCACAGCTTTATTGCCAATACAGCCAATGGACATAATAAATTAAGATTGGCTCACCTAGTTTGTGTATATTACGTAGGTGGAAGCACGGGGTTTCAGGGGGTTTCGAACATTTTGTTTTTTCATGTTGCAGATATTGCAGTGTCAAATTCTGTCCAAGATGTGACATATTTGCAAGGTATTGGCCTTTTTCACAAAGTATAATCAGCGTAACCTTCGTAAAAAGAATCTTGAATCTGACAAGAGCACGTGTGCCAACGTGTAAAAAACAAATGTTCAAAACCCCCTGCTGAACCGTGGCGATCCTCTTGTCAAACGGACAGTACATAAACAAATTCCATCATTTATTGGAAATAAATTGCATGTTACATTATTCCACCACTAGCACCATTACGACTATTTTCTTCAAAGGAACAACGACAATTTTTTACGACTCTCCTCCAATGGAACGGAATTTATACTCAATCAGCGTTTGTGATTTGAAAATGTTCAATTGAAAATTGAATCAATTTTACGTTCGATTCAGTTGATGTGATTATTTGTGACAGTTTCTGATATGAGAGCGATAAAATGCGTTTGGCATACATGCATAACAATGGATTTGATAGGCAATTTGATCGCAAATCACATGATAGCAATCTAGTGAAGATTTTCTTTGTACACTAGTGTACCAGTTGGTAGAACAATTTGAGAATCCGGTGCTGTGTTTTTGGCTTAATTCACCAGTCTGCAAAACGCACACACTCATAGTAGGAATAGTTATTTACGTATCTATTGTGGACGTTAGATTTTAAGCAAATTCGTAAGTTCTAGTCTGTAGAGCGTAAGAATTTTATTCATTCGCTCAGATTGAGTAGATCTAACTTGTCAGTGAAAGATGACAATTAATTTTAGTATTTAGATGTAATTCGTGTTCAAATCGTGTGAAATGAAATAAATTTTATTTACATGCGTCGAAAACCGTATTTTTCATGTTTCAAGCACTTCATACGACGCCCTCAGCATGTAATAGTATGTTGTGTTACAAGTATTGTAATGTTGATATTTTCAGCACTAGACCCAGGAAAATTGGGTCATGTGCTGAAAAAATCTCATTACAATACGTGTAACACTTCATGCTTTGTACCAACCGAGAATTGAAATAGACAAAAGCACAAAAAATCACAATTTTCATTGTAAAGAATCACTCTTCAAATTTGATCGATCACGTTGCTTTGCATTTTCTAAAACGAATGTTCTCATACAAATTCCATATCAACACTGCTTTGAGTGTTGTAATAGGCCATACAAACGGGTGATTTGGACATTTCAATCTAGTTATCGACATGGAAATCCGTCGTATTTCAATTCTCGGTGGTACAAAATCCATTACATAACTCGCGATAAACATGAAAAGTCTCGTTTTCGTGTGTTTATTGAGCTCGGCTTCGCCTCGGATCAGCAAAAATCACACGAAAACTCTACTTTTCATCTTTTTATCCCTAGTCATATAAAATACTATTATATCGCCACAAGAGTTGTCAAATAGTTATTTTCTTGACGCATGCTAAAATGTAAGGTTCGAAAAGCCTTTTAGCAAAATAGGATCAACGATTTTCCTAAACGACGTGGGAAATAAACGACCGTTCATATTTTTCACCAATTCGCCGTTTCATCTTCATTGAATTTTTAAATACAGTGGACGTCAGTGAAATTTAGACATGAATTTGATACAGCAGTTTTTCATTTGGTCCAGCCATTCAAACAAAAGTCGTAATTGTTCAAATCGTATCAGTCAAAAACACTCAAAAGAGTAAAAGTGACGCAAGTCCCTGTGCATACTTCCAAAACAACTGATATCGCTGGAGGTGACGCATTCTGCGCTGGTACGCAAAAACTGTAACAGCAAAAATTTGACCAAAGAAATTCTAGAAAAAAAAAATTACCAAAAATATTTTGCGTCACGAAGTGGCAGATGATTCGGACGTATTAGGACGTATTCTTGCCTATTTTAAAAAATTTCTTCGAAGTACTTTCCTCAACATCTGCCACTTGTGATGCAAAATTTTTTTGGTAAAATTTTGTTTCTAGAATTTCTTTGGTCAAATTTTTGCTGTTACAGTTTTTGCGTACAAGCGCAGAATGCGTCACCTCCAGCGATATCAGTTGTTTTGGAAGTATGCACAGGGACTTGCGTCACTTTTACTCTTTTGAGTGTTTTTGACTGATATCAGTTCTTTTGGAAGAATTAGTAGATTGAAAAATTGAAAAATTTGAAAAAATTTAAAAAATTTGAAAAAATTTAAAAAATTTGAAAAAATTTAAAAAATTTGAAAAAATTTAAAAAATTTAAAAAAATTGAAAAATTTGAAAAACTTTGAAAAATTTGAAAAATTTTGAAAAAAATTGAAAAATTTGGAAAAATTTGAAAAATTTGGAAAAATTTAAAAAAATTTGAAAAAAATTGAAAAATTAGAAAAATTTGAAAAATTTTGAAAAATTTGAAAAATTTGGAAAAATTTAAAAAAATTTGAAAAAATTTGAAAAATTTGAAAAATTAGAAAAATTAGACAAATTTTGAAAAAAATTGAAAAATTTTGAAAAATTAAAAAAAAATTGAAAAAATTTGAAAAAGTTTGAAAAATTTGGAAAAGATTGAAAAATTTGAAAAAATTTTTTAAAAAAATTGAAAAAATTTAAAAAAAATTGAAAATACTAAATTTAAGAAAAAAAAATTGAGCAGAGCTAACCAAAAGCGAACATATTTATTCTACCATACTCATCCACACACACACACACACACACACTTAAAGGTGTTCTTATATGGGGCCTATATGGGAACTTCGAGGAGCCCTAGCTCCGAAACGAGGCCGGTTCCCTCCAATTTTTTTTTCTGTAATGTCTTAGAATGACGACTAGAATCTACTCCCAAAATTTCAACAAAATCTAACTTTAGAAGATAGGAAACACGGACGGACGGACAGACGGACAGACGGACAGACGGACGGACGGACGAACAAAGTAACGTAGGATTTTTTCATTTCGTTTAAAGTACTGAAATTGACCAAAATGTATGGAAATGGGGCTTCTTGGAAAAATTTTTGCGTGGCCAAATTTTAAGCTGCAAGAACGTGTGATAGCTCGTTGAACTCGTACGGACGCCTATTTTTTTTTAATGGTAATTTGGAGTCATTTGTATTTGAATTGTAGAACTTCAATGTTTGCTGTATATATGGTTCTGCAGTCTACGACAAAAAATTTGTTTTGAAATTTTTTCTAGTAATAGGACTTGCGTCACGGGCGCTATGCTAACGCGCGCCCATGATGTGAGTGAACCATCTAAAAAACAGCTGATCCAAATTCATGTCTAAATTCTTCTCGGTTCTTTTTTCCTTCAGTATCAGTCAGCTCGACTATTTAGCAAATTTCAGTCACACAACTAATTGCTGATGCATTACGAAAATGTAATTAATTCTTTCATGACAATCCATAATTAAGAGAGAAAAAACGCAGAGTTTAACATTCACAAAATTCGTGATCACTTCAACCTGTTACGATCAAAAATTGATTAAATAATTCATCTGGTTATAATGTCAGCCATAAAACAACTAATACCCAACTGGGTGAATAATGTAATATCAGCAATGTGAGTAATAAGAGAGAGAGAAAAAAAACTCGAACAGCAAAATCACAATTTAATAAGACAAGAAGTACGTACTTCAAATTCATGGTCTTGTTACGCTCATTAGTTCGACTAGATGTTAAAAACTCAAATCTGATATATCAATACGTGATCAATTTGTTGGTGATAGTTTAATTAATATGACTTATTGGTTCGTACTTGAATCCAAAACAGAAACAAAAACTCTTTTTTCCGAACATAACCATTTCATAAACACCAAACGATGAATTTCAGATTAAAATTACGAACCATAAATAAATACAAATTTGAATTGTGATTAAATAATGCGAAAGTTGTTTGTTTCTTTTATAGACATACTCCACTAAAAATTCAACTTTGTAACAGAAAATAATTGGCAGAGATATTATGCAACGCGAACCATTTCATGCATCCATCAATAACTGAGATCAATAAAGGTCTAATACGTCGCTGATAATAATAAACGACAACAAAAAAAATTAATAACCGCAGTCTATTAGAGGCACCGAACGATTCGCAGAGAGACCGAAACGAAAAAAAATCAACCAACTTTTTATGGTTGATTCAATTTATTATACGATTACACAAGTATGACGACGGATAGATCAAGTGCGTTGATTGTATACACGTATAAATATATGTGTACCATCAACCACTCTTACTTTACCACATCCCATTGAGTATAGAGACATTTTGATTTAATTACACCTGAATAGGTTCACTTTGTCGGCACTCTCTGCGACAAAATAATGTGTTTAAAAACAAAATTACAAAGAATTTTCCTTAATGGGGTGTTGTATAGCAGGTGAAATGAATCTGGTTGTAGGTACAACTGCACAACATAACTGGAACATGTATAATATTGATGATAATGTTATGCAATTAGTGTTATCTTGGCTTTCGGAAAATTGTAAACGAGTCGTGATTATATAAAGTACTATTGACACTTCGTACATAGATAAGGGATAATAAAACATCGAATCGAAAGCGTTAGTGCTACTTTATCATTTATCTAACTTTAAGTGCTTATGTAATTGTCAACACAACCGAACAAGTTCCAAGAAATATTTTAATTTTTCTACAATCATCGTGTGCGGGATATCACTAATTGCTACACTCAGTTAGCTAGCTGCAACTTGACGCAAATTAATGGAACATGTGTGCAACATAACAAAACTAAATTCACCTGAAAGTAGGGAAGTGGGCAAAATGTTATAGTGTTCGCAGAGCAACCATTGTCACAATGGTCTGATTAAAAATGGTATTTTTGAACTGCATACTGAACAGTCGAAAGGAGGATTAAATTGTCTCTTAGATCGAAACAGTGAAGAAAGAATAGAAGACCATGAAGGCAACGTAAGAAGAAGATAATACAAGTGTCGAATTTAGGAATTCATATTTCAATGTTTTTCATATGGACATATCGGTCTCGTCATATTGTTGTACATAGTCGTAATCATATGTGTCAATAAACGTTCTTCTTGTTTGTGACCGTCGTCAAGAGCACACGTCTTTTAATTCCGCTGTGCAGAATTACCAAATCTCAACAGGTTATGGGCCCAGGAACGTAAAAATAAAAGTCGAAGAGTGACGAACAGAAGCCGCAGATCGTCATCAAATTGTTTTCGAAGTCATTTACCGGCATGGATAGTGTTCGATTGCGGAGAAAATTTTTCGATTTCATCGGATAAAATTTTGGTGCGAACGAGGACGACTGTAAAATTTGTCGATGTCTGCGGATTGTTGTGAGCAAATTCATCGGATCGGATTGTCCGATAAATCGTCAAAGCAACAAAAGGGGATGGCTCGAGCAACAAACTCAAAGCACGAAATTCTGAAGATTTGTGGTTGTGGTTCGCGAGGAACGCATGCACATTCAAATTCATTGAAAATCATCGAATTAAATTGGATGTGAACAATTTGAAGGCTGGTGGATCTGCGAAAATGGTACGAACTGTATTGGACTGCGAGGAAACGCTGAAAGGAAAACGACAGAAGGGCTTAACACAAAAATCATGGATGGATGATGCTGTGTGAGAAGGACTCGGACGACGAAAAAGGTAAAATCCGGCGTGATTTTGCAAGGTTTTTTTTCGATCACACCGAGTGAACCAAAGGCAATATATCATCATGGCGAAATTTTGTGTGAAAGCAAGGTCAAATTGAATCGCTCGATTGTCCAATCCAAATGGATGGTGGCGTGCCGTGTGAGAAGAATTCGGAAGACGAAAAAGGTAAAATCTGGCGTGATTTTGGAAGGTTTTTCGGTCACACCGAATGAATCAACGGCGATAACCATCATCAGGAGAAAATTGATGTAAAAGCGTTAAATTTGGGTTTCAGCTGGCTGTTCAAATGGTTTTGGTCGTACAAATGGTGGCGTCGTATCGATGGACAGTGTACATGAAATTGAACAAGACAATCCGGAGAAATTGTGGTTCCAGCGAAATGAGGTTATGTTTCGGAAACCGCATGTTCAAGTCGAAAATGCGAATGCCAATACTAGAGGGCTATTGAATCACATTTATCCATTCTTGACAATATGTCCATCACATTCTGCGTCACTCTTAGCACTGCTGTTGTCGAACTTTTTGCTTGGCAATCGAGCTACGCGAACCAACTAACTTTAGTGCGACAGATTTAATAATTCAAAATTATTATTGAGTTTCTCAGTCTGTTGTACGTTGATTGATCTCACATTACTAAGACTGGCCAACGGAAAGATCTTAAATCATATTTTGGTAACAATGTTCACATTGGTGCGATACAGTAAGTGTATTGATAATGAAAATTTTAAGAAAATGTTCATCTGCTCATTAGCCACTACGTATCGAACTGTCCCCGCAGCTATTACAATTGCGACCGAATCAAACTTATTTCGTTAAATTACAATCAATCTGAATTAGAGCTTATGACAAATTACAATTCGTTTTTTTTCCTGTATTTGTTTAGGCATTCCGTAGTTAATAATACTTTCAAGTGTGTCTAAGTGAAAAATGCGGTCTAATTAATGATTATACATCCGGTCGTATTTGAATAATGAATGAAAATAATCAATTAAAATCGGAGGGGTCAATTGACATTTACTTCTCGAATGTCAGGTTGTGAAGCATACAATTTTTCATAAATGTAATTGATTCCTAATTACTTGATATTAATTACCGCAACTCCCAACTGTTCGAATAATATATTTGCCATATTTAAGTGTGCATGTGCCGGTGGGGTGAGGTGAATAACTTCAGTTACAGGAGCTTCGATAGCAGAAGCAAATATCTTCAAGGCTATGTTGTATGCTGCTGCATACAACTAATGAAATAATGTGATGCCAAAGATTGTGCATTAGGGCGTATCGAATTTTTAGAATTTTAAGGGTCGCGATAGCCTGTGTGCGGAAAACGTAGATCATTGAAAACTAATTCCAGGCATATGGTTGATGGATCCGAAGGTGCCCGGGAAGAAGTCTCCCCGGACGACTTTAACTTTCAAATGGTCATAACTCGGAAAGTTGAGAGTATTTCTGAAAACAATGTTCTAGCAGGATGTAGAGCGTTAAAAACTCTACAAAACTGCCAAAGAAACCGATGGTCCAAAAGGTGTGTCTGTCGAGGTTTTCTAACATCGAAAGTTCGACATTTTGGTTTTTGACTTTTATTTCCTGAGAGACAAATTATTAAGTTTAGCTTTTGGCATGAGGTTGTAGAGGAGGTCGAGTACTACCAGTACACTAGGCATTGTCCCGGTCGGCGATCCATCCGAAACCACTTTTTCAACATTCATGAATGAACTTTTTAAGTGTACCCACGTCGCCCACGAAGCCATTGCAGACACTGTAACCGGTGTTGCTGAGTCGAGGTCACCATGGCCAGTAAGTGCACATAATATTCCATAACAGTAGCTGAACTCTTTTACAAAATATTTAAGAATTCGGTGTAGCACACTTTGTACTACAAAATCTGAGAAAGTGAAATTTGTGAGAAAAACAACAAATAATCGTTTTAATTAGTTATTTGACCCACGAACAGTAGTAAGAAGTCGATTTCGTTGCAAATACACATTTTTCGATATTTTTACAAAAGGTTGAACTTCGTGGTATACCGTGTCAATATAATGTGCTACATCGAGATCCCAAATATTTTGTAAAAGAGTTCAGCTACTGTTATGGAATATTATATGCACTTACTGGCCAAGGTTACCTCGACTCAGCAACACCGGTTACAGTGTCTGCACTGGCTTCGTGGGCGACGTGGGTACACTTAAAAAGTCCATTCAAAAATGTTGAAAAAGTGGTTTCGGATGGATCGCCGACCGGGACAATGCCTAGTGTACTGGTAGTACTCGACCTCCTCTACAACCTCATGCCAAAAGCTAAACTTAATAATTTGTCTCTCAGGAAATAAAAGTCAAAAACGAAAATGTCGAACTTTCGATGTTAGAAAACCTCGACAGACACACCTTTTGGACCATCGGTTTCTTTGGCAGTTTTGTAGAGTTTCTAACGCTCTACATCCTGCTAGAACATTGTTTTCAGAAATACTCTCAACTTTCCGAGTTATGACCATTTGAAAGTTAAAGTCGTCCGGGGGGACTTCTTCCCGGGCACCTTCGGATCCATCAACCATATGCCTGGAATTAGTTTTCAATGATCTACGTTTTCCGCACACAGGCTATCGCGGCCCTTAAAATTCTAAAAATTCGATACGCCCTATTGTGCATGTGGTGTAGTTCAAAGTCTGCGGTGGTCTGGAAAATCAGGAACAATTAGAAAAACGGTTAAAATGGAGAGAAAAAAAAATGTTTAAAAAAAAGGAATAGTGGTGGTATGTCAGAGGTTAAATCCTTATTACATTTTTATATGTGAACAGTATGTAGCCACGAAACTGGTAAAAATATTAAACAAAAGTCTTTACACATACAACGCATACGATACTATAATGAGTCGATGTGCGGATTCTCTATAGTTAAAGTTAGTACTACTTCATTATAATATATTCGAGATACAGCTGAGTAACATGGTTCCAAGATTTTTTTTCTTCTTTTTACAGCCATATTGTACATTATACATAAAATAAGATTTATTAAGGTAACATGAACAAGAAAATTAAACCTCATAATATCAAACGAGTAGATGAGACTATATATTCCATAAACAAAAGGCACGTAGATAGACGTATATAACAGTCTCGGCTTTGGTTTAGAATTCCTACGAAGATAACAGGCAATTAATTAGAAACGAGATAAGATCATATATGTGAGAGCTTTGTGGCCACCTAGCTTTATATAACGATTAGAATTATAGCTACTCTGCTACTCCAGTCAGTCCTTTGCCTACATTTTCGAGTGGATGTGTATACACAATTAAATTGAACAGAAAAACAGTCAAGAACAATTTGAAGATACTGGAAATTTGTTTTCCTTTCTGGATGGGACGTGTGTAGTGAATTTTAAACGTTTGTTCCAGCTTTAAGATAAATATTTTTCCATATTTATTCAGTGTATGTTTCAGCTCGGTGTATCTGATTTCATGAAATTAAATCTAATAAACCATCTATAAATTAGACATAATAGCTATGTTAACAGAACATTGACCCAACAATGGATGTGGCTGTTCTTGTGTTGTGGTTTTTTTTCGTCTTCTTAGACTTTTTTACTTGTATATCAAAGTGTTCCATTGATCATCATCTCTCTGATGTCCGATGATCACATACAAAAGCACTTTATTTTCCAGCAATATAATGGGGAACAGAATTTTTTTTATTATTATTTCTCTTCTTAACTTCATGTTTTGTACAATTATTAAAAATTATGAATATATGTTGTTTCAGTATTTAATTTTGTGTTTTTTGTTTGGATAATATGATAAATGATCGGAGTGATTAATAGGTGTGTTTTCCATGTATACATGGTTACGGTAAATTTTTCGTAAATGACAATTATCGTATTTTTATTACACTTCGTCTTTAATTGAATGAGAATAATATTCAAGCACGTAGGCATACGAAATTTTTTAGGTTGTACGGCACCGAGACATGCCATTATATTTATTTCCATTTAAAATATATTTCGTCTTTTCGTTCATAAGAGAGAGTTCTTACCCTTCATAAATATTCGTCGATTTGACACTGTAACATTGAAGCACACAATTTGCTGGCATATTCGCGGCGACCATTGTTCGTGATTTAACAAGAAATCCTTTCCTAATTTTATAAATTTTTTATTACAATCAGTAAATGAATCTCTTGTGCAGAATCAGCTACAGCTGTTTATTCACCAGGTGGTTTACAACCACATCATTGTTTTGTTTACTAAGAACCGCAGAGAGAGGGATTCTTTTGAAAAACAGCCTACCGAAAAGAATCCTTCAGAAGTCAGCGCCATCTCTGCATAATTTCTATTATTTTTTAACAGTTAAGTTTTGGGCCAACATATCTCTATCATCGGATGAAATGTCTTCACAAAACGTATTTTCATCAATGTGCGTGCAGATTGTTAGTTATTTGACATATGTAAATTGATCAAAGCATCTGTTTCATCACAACAGTGTCCTTTATTGTTGCTGAACTTTATTGCGTAAGTTTACAACCAGCCGGTGAAATGAAAATTTGACACAAAATGTGTGGGTCATCTGTCAATTGACTTAAATGAAATTCTTTTATCGAAATACAGTGTCAAAATTCTGAGGACTTTTTCAACTTTTTCAACGATCCAATTGATATTATTCATCCATGTGATTGGAGATGGTGACTTCTTATAATTCTAACACTGTAATATTAACCTAAGATTCAAAATAAATTTTTCAAGAGGATTTATTTGCCCAAAATTCAAATGAAAAAAAAATGTAAGAATTGTGTGCAGATGGCGCTGACTCCTTATTGTGTGGTGAAGTTCCTACAGTACCTATTATTATTGCTTATGAGTAAACAAACTATTCATGTGGTTGTGTACCAGCTGCTGGATAAACAGATGTTGCTAATTATAAGGCGTAAAACTTCAATTTTTGCTAGAATTTCGCAAAATGAGTAGAGAATTTGGTAAAATTGTTTTACATGCTTTTGTTTTCCCTAGGGTCGAAAGTGGCTTGTTACACACCTAAGGAAAACAAGAAAATTGGCTTAGGTTTCAAAAGCATGTAAAAACCATTACATACATAGCTCGGGATAAAAGTTGAAAAGTCTCGTTTTAGTGTGTTTATTGACCTCGGCTCCGCCTCGGATCAACAAAATTCACACGAAAACTCTACTTTTCAACTTTTTCTCCCTCCCTTGTTATGTAAATAACTATTTTTGGATTATTTTTCATTGAAACACAAATTCTTGGCATGACTTTGACAACATTAACTAAGTTAAAATATTCAAACCCAATCCCAAGCAGACAAAGGACCACACCATTAATCCAATCGATTTTGAAAGTGCCGTCTCAGTTTAAGACCTATAATACATAAAGAAAGAAAACATTTTTTTAATCAAATACAAACAGCTATCATTTCAATGGGTCATTCTGTCGGATTATCCCAGTTCATAGAATAAATATCATTGATACATAAAGTATTTCCCCGTTGAGGTAAAGGATGAAAATGGACTTGCTACCATCAATGCTAGCCGGTGTTATAGTTGTATTTGTACACTATATGGAATATATTCACATTAAATCCCTTTAAATGCGCTTAGCCTGTCACCTGTCAATATTATACCTTTCCCTTATAATACTAGCAAAGTCATTTCTACCATCAATGCTAGAGCGCATATATGTATTTGTATAAGTCTATGAAGACACTGTGAGGTCTTTTTTTTAAGAAGATTATTATTAAGTCAAAAACTGAATTGACAATCCTTTTCTGTAAATTCGACATGAAAAAGGTTATAAGTCGAAAAAAAAAGTTTTCGCACGTTGTTATCTCTAAATTGTATTCGTTCAAAAAGATTCTTTTCATGCTGAACGAAATCTATATTATGTTTTGTAGGTGTCCAGCGTTTCATTTAAATTAAATTTATTTGTTTGGCTTCGTAATTCTTTCTCGGTATCGTATCACGGTATCATGTCATAAATTCCATGTTTATTGATGTATAATTTAATAATATCAGCACCCAGCCATACAACTGATTAGTCATACAATTAGATATAAGAGGGCAAGACGGTAAAAGGTGAAAATATGTAGTTGCACTACCAAACACCGGAAGACATTGAGGACTTAAGAAGTGGATATTCTTCTTCGTCTATACAATTTATAATTGTTTGCCCTACTATCAGTGAAGACGAGGATCTGCTCGAATAGCGACGGAGAAGTTAACAACCGTTTACAATAACGGCAATCTGTCAAAGTGACGTTTTAAATGTCAAAACAAAAAAATCGTTTTTTTACTAGTGAACTATAATTAAAGAAAAATCTACGATTTTACGACCATTTAAATAGTATTTTCTATGGAATAGACTGACTTTTGATCCAAACCAGGTCCTAAGATTGGGGAATTAATTCCCAAAATTCCCAAAGTTCCCAAAAATTCCCAAAAATTCCCAAAGTTCCCAAAAATTACCAAAAATTCCCAAAATTCCCAAAAATTCCCAAAATTCCCAAAAATTCCCAAAATTCCCAAAAATTCCCAAAATTCCCAAATGAATTCCCCAATCTTAGGGCCTGTGTCGCCATAATTACTACATCTTCTGTCGCATGTTTGATATAAGATGTTTCCCTTCATTAAGAAATAGATTAGCTCTAATCTGAAACTAGATCTAGGCCCACTACTAAATTTATGCAAGTAACGAATGATGATGATTTTTGAGCCGATGAGGTTTTAGATCATTTGCCCAGTTTCTCGCGCAGCAGTGGAGTCGGTGAAGTGACCTGTAACTGAAATTGGAAATTCGTGAAACTCTCATGAGAATCGTTCCATCATATTAATTAGCTTTATTGTTGTGTTGTTTGATCGGATTATGTATATGGTAGGTAGAACCATCCAACACTTTATTATCGAAAATGTAATTACATCCGAAGCTAATGCTATTACAATATAAAGCATGCCTGGTGCTATTGGGTGTTTGGGTACGATCGCATTGTTTTTCGTATTATATTTTCTCTCTTTAGTTTCCATCGGTACTATTCCTAACGACACGTTCATTAATAGGCATAGATAAATCGAATATTTGATTATGCTTTCCACTACACATAGACATATGCTTAATAGGATAGCGGTTTGATTATTGGCGATTTGCCATTATTTTACCTCTTAGCCTATTTCGACAATAATGTATAATATGCTGTGAACAATTCCGTTTGCAATGAATTCAATTTATTGCAAGTTCGAAATGGCATTTATGGCTTTTGTACCATTTCGATATGTGTGTAACTGTGTAACACAAAATTCAAATGCAATTTCTTGTAAAATTGTACAGTCACAGCGTCTCGTACATTATAAGAAAAAGAAACAATCACGTAAAAGTCGAGGTGTTTTTCTTGCATTAATTTTCTAATTATTATTGCTGCGAGTCAAAGTTGCTTTTATTTTGATTTATCGCCTTACGTACACCTGGATTATTTAACGAAAAAACCAAAGCACTTTAACTTGGCATCAAATTCAAATCGCTAAAATCGAGATTATGGGACGTGATAATGTTTATTCCATTGGAGATTTTGTACGATAATCGGTTTGTTAACGAGTTTCGAATATCACTTTAAGCAAATCGCTTACAACATTTAGCGTCTCCGTTCAGCGTATACCTGAAGTACTTATTGTAATTTTCCCACATTTACGTTTTATGCATTCTTTAAAAACGAGAAATAATTCAAACTCTTACAATGGAAAATTAGCCGTTATACAACACTACTAATTGAACTTAAAGTTCAGTACCTTGCATAACAGTATTGTACGTTCGATTAGTAAACCAAACGACATGATTAATTAGCGTTTACCAGTTCATTGGATTTGTATAATGAATTTCTTGAAATGTGTAGTATTTGAACGACTGTGCAATAATCTTAATGAATGAATGGTTGGATTGAAGTTAACAAACGTTAGACTTATTTTGGGCCAGACAATTCTTAAAATCGACGTTTTTCCGTGAGTCCATAATAGCACATTTTTGGACAAATGATGAGAAATGTAGCATACGATGCAATGATAGCTTCACGGTGAAAAGTCGACAAGGGCATATTTTTTTGAATTCTAACTTTGGAGCCTCGGCCTGTCTACGCTATCAAAATTTTTTCTCCGCTAATACAGTTCCACAGTTTTTCCGGCTCTTTCCATCCCCGAAAGTTTTGGTTGTCCTCCCACATAACTAGGCGGTTCACTGATGGTAAATTTTCAAAATCTGTAAAATCGTCTATCAGCGGACGCCTGAGTTTCTATGGTGATCGAATAAAAGTTGCTGGAGACGATAGAGCGTGATAGATCTATGGAACAAATCCGTTTTTGGCGGAGAAAAAATTTTGATAGCGGAGATCACCGTAGAATATTGGTTTGAAAATGCAGATATCCGCCAATTGCAACAGTTTTGTATGACTACTTACCTCAGATCAAATTTTTAACACTTTGAGGCAATAGAAAAGGATCAGTCTGATGCCTGAAGCTGCGATTTTTTCTTGAAACTAGTTTTCAGTCTAAAACATAGCTAACGCCGACCCGTACGAAACACCTATTCGTATCAAAAGCCTTTACGGTGAAACTCTTCATTTCTTTTACTTCATTCTCTACTGAAAAACTATTCTCCCTTTAAAATCACTTACATTATCTTTCTTTGCCTTGTTAGCATATACAAATAAATTACCGGAGGCAATATAGACAGCCTCGTACGAAGTCAACTTTCATAAATTCCTATTAAAACAGCTATATACCGCTATATTTAACTATATTTTCCTATAAATAAACATTTCACAGATGAATATGCTATTATATAGCTCTATATGCCTGTATATAGCTCAATATAGCTGTATATAGGTATATATAGATGTCCATATATGGAATGCCTGAAACACCCCACACACTCTAAGTACCATTTTTCCCAATATATATCACTTTCATTAAAATCCAATATGGCCACCGGCAGCCATTTTGTTAGGAGACCGGAGATTTTACCGACGCTTTACATTCGTTAATACCTTTCAAACAAAAAAAAATTCATGAAATTCGGTCAAAATTTACTCGAGATATTGACAAAATACTCCACGTTCACTGTACGGCCGAGTAGCCAGATAAGAGCTCACTCCAAGAGACCTAGCTCACGCTCCGGAGAACAAATTTTCAAAAACTTTTTTTTCCCTGATTGGTACGGTCAATACCTATCTAATAAAGCTAAAACAGACGAAATATGTTCAAATGTGGCCGACCTACAAGCAAAAACTGCTTGCCGCCCTGTGCCTGTTTCACACCAAGGGGTCTAACTCACGAGTCGGACATCCGATTTCCATAAACTTTTTTTTGTCGACCGGTATTGTAAATACCTTTTATTTGACCGGAGATATCTTCGAAAAACCGTAAAGCACTTATTGGGCCACAGCTCGGGAAGGGTCGATCCAAAATCACTCATCTTCGAACTTAGCCTGTCTTTTGACATTACCAAACGGGAAAAAAAAGAATTTTCAAAATCGGATGCGTTTTACTCAAGTTATCGTACAGACGGACAGACGGACATTTTTTTTTCACTGATTTGGCATCTCTAGACAACCACAATAGGTTTCCCCTTACTCTGGGAGTTCAGTTCGACGTGTTACGGATGTAACTTCGTACCATCGATAGAGTTTACATCGGTTATATCGAATTCTTGTTGGTTGTGCTGCATTGGAAATTGACTGGAAAGATATATTGGCAAAATAGAAAAATTTTATGAATGAAATTTAGTGCTGCCATAACTGAAAAACTGGGCATTTGGTGTTGCTGTGGCACATATTTCGTTGTACATAAGCACCGTTACTGTGCCTTTACACAAGGTTTCGAAGTTTCCAACGCTGTATTGCGACGCGATATTTTAAAACTTTCCTTTCAGAAACCTTTACCGCCACACTGAATCTACGCTACAACACAAGATTTACGCTACATCGATAGTGTTTACATCACATTCTTGTTGTGCAAAACTGCTTTATTGGAAAGTAACTGGAGAGATACTTTGGTGTTGTTGTGGCGAAAATTTCCCCAACGTAGTTGTGCGTTGAGTCAGTTACGATTCTTTTCTCAATGAATTATGACCTGATACAACGGCTGAAGCGCTGGTGTAACCTTTTTCGTTTCATTTTATCAATTAAATAATTTTGCTTTTGTTTCGTTAAATCTCGTAATGGAAGCACTACAACACAATGATAAGTCTACACCACATTATATGAGTTATGTAACGGTTTTCGGTTTAAGCGCTAAATTCATTTTGATGTGCACAAGACACTCCTCATATTATTACAACAAATCAATATTCAATTGAATGTCTATTAAAGTTAGTATGGCTATTGAACTCGCTATCGAATAATCAGTTAAACAAATCGAGCAATTTATTTAGCATTGTGTTATTAATTAGTGAAACGAGTACACATTCAATTGAAAATTTTGAAAGAAAATAAATGGAAACGATTGATTTAGAACCATTCAGCCAACAAAGTGTAGGTATTTGTATACGCTGTGTAAGTACATAAATACCGTATGGATATTACAGAATTGTAATAACAATAATGTGATGTAATAATTTACAATTTAATAACAAGAAAATTTTATATAAACATTTTAGGTAGATCCACAACAATAAACCAGAGTTCGTAGCATAAACCCATTCATATATAATGTAAAGTCTGAAGTAAGCATAAGCCTGAACTTCTTTATAAATTCGTTGAAGTTCAATATCCTCGGAATGTTATTAGTTAATTGGCAGATTTGTTTGTGTTTTGTAGACTGTGTGTAACAAGCGTATGTATAATGTATGCAAAATATCAAAATAATAATCACTTCGAAACGATATTCTGTGTGGGTCGTTCACAGAATCTCGATGCGAGATCAAATTTTACAACTAAATGTTTTCGGAGTGACTGAGCTGAGTGTAAACTTTGAACGTTATAAAAGAAGAAGAAGAGAATTTTCGTTATGTATGGATCGTATGGATAGAGTATGAGCGGGATCTAATCTTGGATCTACAAGCTTCATTTTTATGACAGATCAATAATTCATTTTCACATTAAGTGTGATTGAACGAATAGATATTGTTCGTTAGGTTTTATGAAAAATTGCTTTTTACAACATTTAACATTTAACAGAACAAGATTGGGTTTTTTCTTCTTTCGTGTTGCTTGTTGTAACGTGTAATTGATGGGGAATTTTAATTTAGTGAGAAAGAAAAATGTGCAAAGTAATTTGCATGAATTTGAGTTCTATTCTTTGATGGAAAAATACATTTTTGTTGGAAGATGAGCTCAATGAATTACCTATATGACACGATCCGTTCTCGGCGTTCTGGCAATTATCACACTTTGATGCTCTTGTAAGCGTAAGTACGTTTTGCATCACAGGCTGGTATCGGACGAACCGCTATTTTTCAAACTCTCACACAATTCCAATTTTAATTAGCAATTGGTTTGTTGAGTGATTGGATGGAGGTGTCCAACAAAAGAACCGCATGATCTGAGGAAATTTCAGAAGCTGTAATGAGCCCGTAGTTTACGTAGGTTTATAAAAAGCATCGCTATAGTCATTCATATCGCAAAAGAGTGTCACCGTAATTCGTTGAGAGACTAGGGTACACGAAAATTTAGTGCAGAACTCAATGGCGACTTCCGAAATCGTTTACATACTAATTAATGTAAAGAACTTTCAGCAATGTGCAACCCTAGTCAGCATTAGTGCAAATTGATAGTTTCCAAAATTGGTTGCAAATTAGAGCTACATGTCGTCAAGAACGATATTATCGTTCAAAGAATGTCTTGTAGACGATAATATCGTTTTTTGAACATCGATATCGTTCCTAGCGACATTGACAGTGTAGAAATGTCCCGCAACAGAATATTTTCATGTAAAATAGTCCCTCGCAGCCGTTCAGTGATTTCAGAGATGCATATACCTACAATACCATTCTTGTTACGCTCCCATTCATTTTTCCTTTAATCAGATTGAAAGTCAGAGAAAATGTGATAAATACGAATGACCATCATGACCATGCATCCCAATTTAATCAGTTGACAATAAATGAATGAAATTTTGTTCAGTGAATAAATGACGGAAAGTAAAGGTCCGATTTACAAAAAAAAATTCTATTGAATTGTTTAACAAATGGACACATGTATCGATCTATACAAGGAGATAATTGGTAGCGTTACTCATTTTTCATTTCGTTGTATCGATGGTATTTTATCATGATGTCGCGTGGGCTGGGAATCATCTTTGAATCGGATAGTAATGTGAAATATTATGAACTATTTCAAGAGTTTCGGAGAAGAGAGGGAGCATTGTTGGTGAGTATTGAGTTGAATTTTAACTTGAACAAGTTAAAATATTACCTTTCCACCGACAAATGATCTCAAACGTACCGTGGCATTATTGAAAGTGACATAGGCGCGGCTCCTAAGAGGGTCAGGTCCCTGATTTTCTCAGTAGATCTTCGTAACTGTTACAAATATATCATAAAGTGGTCTTGCTTTATCATTGATTGCGAATTGGCTTTATTTTATTCAAAACTTATTTTCTTCTAAAAAACACCCAACTCTTGAACTAAAATGACACTCGTGTGAATTACGGCCCTGCCGTCGCTCTATGGTCGTAAACTTCAAAATAGTTGGATTTTTTTAATTTTTAACCCAAGTAATTCCATTCCTCATCGAATAAAAAAAAATGCGATGAAAATTGCAGGAATTATCGTGATGTCAAACGACGAGGAAAACCGAGGGGGACCTCACTGAATTTGCAACTCTTTTTGCAACTATTTTTCCTCGTGCAACTCTTTATTTTTGCGTGCAACTCTTTTTGCAACTCTTTTTTTCAGATTGCAACTATATGCAACTCTTTGCAACTCTTTCAGTGCGGTCCCCCTCGAGGAAAACATTCTTGTGGGAATATGGTGGAAATGTCCACTTTCTTCCCGCAAGCGAAATAACAATAAAACTTTCTCCTAGAATCAAAATTTAGGTTCGGCTTCGGCAGACCAAAGTTTTCTAATAGCATTGCTCAGGTTCTGCAACTTCATTCATTGTGCTCTATTTTCTGGTGAAGTACCTGCACTCTAATAAACATCCATCAAATGTCACAGCAGTGAAATTGGTTCATAAAAAATGGAGCGCTGCCACTAGTAATTCTGTGGCGAAATGTACTAGAAATGTAATAGAATCATGACAAAAATCTATTACGTTTGAGCTTTAGATTCCAAACAGCACTTCCCTATATATTCGTAGTGAACGTTTTGCGACAAATATTTTCGAGTGATTTGTCTGAGAAAGACCCTGACTGTCAGTCGATGAAATAAGAAAAAAGAGTTGGAAGTTTATTGGTTCCACATATAACGAAATAACAAGTCAACAAGGATGGAATTCATTGCTTCTTGCAAATAAAATTTGTTTAATTTAATGACGTGTGTGCACCGCATTAAAATAACCGTACTTGTGACTGATAAGCACAAATATGGAAGACTGGAAAACTGGATGTGGTTTCAAATGTTCAAACTTTGTCCATATAAATGTGTTTTCTCCATCAAATCAATGCAATTTCAAAATAGAAGATATTTAAACTGGATCAAATCAATGAAGCGGTTTTCACTGTATGTTTACATACCAAACGTGTGGATTCAGAGCACATATACAAATGTGTACAGCCAGAGTGCATGAAAATTAAGTATTAAAATACAGCATCACTGTGACTGTAACTAAGTAACAAAATTTTAGTTTCTTGTCTCGGTGAGCAACAAACTACAACGCAGCTATATAACACAAATTTCCAGAACGAACATTTTCGAATAACATAAACACCATTAATTTTAAATCCATATTATTACCACCACACAGTGCTTTAATAACACTTATAATTTATGCCATAACATAAACACATCATAAATTTATGGAGACAACGTGTCACAACAAATTAGATGGTATATAGAACTATACAATAAAGTCTTCATAGATATTGTTATTCCGAAACGTGTATACATACATACACAAAACATAAATAATAAAAACAGAAATTAAAGCCCATCAAATTATCCAAACTAATATCTCATTGAACCAAATTATAATAAACAGCATTAAAACTCCTCACAACATATTAAACCAAAGTTCAGCGCTTATAAATTTCTCTGGTTTCATTATTATTGAAAGCGTACCCATAGTTATAGTCAACCGACTTGGTGTCATAATAAACACAATGAGCCGCGCATATCCCATATAGAAATGTGAAAAGATAATTTTTTTTTTGTTCATCTTCTTCGTCTTCTTTCCCGTGTACCACTCGATCATCGTATAGACACATCCGTACATTGACCGCCGCGTTCATTACCTTGAATTGAATGAAATGTTTGGTTGGTGGAGCCCGAACATCATAAAACATTTTTCTGTTTGTAATTTTACCGTACAGTTCAGCATAAAGTGCACACCATGCCCATGCCGGATAATGGAATGGACTGGCACGGAGTGCTGAACTTGACCGTGTTATTTATAGAGTTTTTTTTTTGTTGTTGTTGTTGATTCCTAACGAAACTTTTTTATTGTGCGGCGGCTCTATGGCACATAAAACAAAACAAGAAAAAAACCTCTACCTTTTTTACGTACAACACTTTTTTTGCGTCTTACTACAAGTCGAAAGGTTAATTTAACAAATTATAACATCATTTTGTTCATATATCATGTTAGATTGCATAATATCTGGTAATTCAGATTGATGTAATTTAGAGCAATTCACATGTCCTCGAATTTCTTACGTCTCTCTTTCGCTTCAACACTAATGGGGCGATGGGTAATTTGTAAAATAATTAGCTTTTGACATTTGAGATTTTTTTTTTTATTTCTTCGTTCAAATGAGATTTCTGTTGTTTTACACGTCTTGTTATGAAATATAATTTTGTTTCAAAAAACCGACATTACAATGCCAATTTAATCGCATTATTTTTGCTATTTTTACCATGTTTTCTCTCGACATTTTATAATTAAGACTTAGATGTCATGCTGTGACATATTTGGGAACAAGTCCTACAATTACTGCTACCAAGATTTATAAGTTAGGAAGTCTCGTTAAAAAAAAGCCCTTCACTTCACCGAACGTTTTCACATAACGAAATCTTTGCGCCTCTAACCATTTCTTGTAATTAAATAACCGTTACAGTTCGTGTAAACGGTATAACGAAGACGTGCTCTAGGAACCACTTGAGATAATTCTTAGGGAACTTTTCAATTTATGTATTCGCAAACCCTGAGTAACGAGATGATTGAGAACTCAATCATGCGGGTTGCTCAAAACTCCAAAAATCCAAGCTCCCAGCAGTGACGTAGCTGATCTTTCGGACGAGAGGTTAGCCATGAAGGGGAAAAACTTCGTCCAACGGAAAAGAGGCTGACTTCTGCAATGAAGGGTGGCCATGTGATATAAAAAGTCGTCTAAGACGAAGGCGTAAACGATGAAATTTTCAGCAGTCGATCTGGCGGCAGCACAAAATGATTGAAATATTTGAAAACTTTTTTCGTCCATAAAATAATCAAACGGACCAGCTGAGGGGATTTCCAGCTGAGCTTTAAAAATACTAAGGCATTTTGTAAAAACCGCTTAAACCTTCTTTGTAATGCTAAACAAGGCAAGTTCATCAATTCTTTCGATTGATGTTTTAGAATCGATTATCGATATTTTCAAAAAGTCAAGCAATCGAACGTTTTATCCGGAATCGATAAAAATCGACTGACAATCGGTAAAAAATGACTTTCAATAAGTATATGTCTACTATCGGTCGATATATATATATCGATTATCGATAAAACGTTATATTGTACCGATTATTTGGAAATTTTATAGTCGACTGATGTTTACGCCAAACACTACTGGGGGCAGTACGACGCTAAAAATTTTTGAGTAAATTTTTTGTTTATAAAACGTTTGCGTTCACACGCAGAATGCGGCACCATCAGCTATATCAGTTATTGTGTAAGTACCAAGAGTGTGACACGCTATTCACATATATTTTTTGTCAAAGTGTCTAGGGGGTGGTAAGTACACACAAGGACTTGCGTCACTTTCACGCTTTTCCTGATCTGGTATATTTCCTGAAACTGTCTATGAAATATCGAAGAAAAATGTGGCGCCTCTAGAGGCCATCGTAGGTTTCCTATTATCCGGTGTTCATGATGATGAATATAAGGGCAAATAGGCCCGACACGAATGGCCCTAGTATTTTTGCAAATGTTTACACGATTGACCCCAACAGGAATTCTAATTCAAAACTTTAACGAATTGGTTAATATTTTGTGCCATCTGAAAGCAAACAAATGGTTCTATCAACTTTGCTGCTCAATCAAGATATAAAAACATTTTTTTTAAAACGAAAGAAAGAAATGTTTTGTCAGAAAACAGTTACCACTTTTGCGCACATAAATTGTTGATTTTGCAAGATATGGGTAAAAATAGATATTAATCACAAGTAAGGTCCTTTCCAACGTATATGTATGTATATTTATGGGTGAGTTTGTGGGTAGATTTATGGTATAATCTATTGTGTGTTTTTATTGGTTTCAATACAAACAACACCATATTGAATTAGTATGTACATCTGTCCGAACATGCTGTATACACATGAGATGTTCGATAAGCTCTGATAAAATGTAGAAAAATTGAAAGAATTGCATTGTCAAAGTAATAAAGAGTCCATAAAAATGTTCTAAAATCTGAAGATGTCTTTATGGTGCGGGTTTTTGTTCCTCTTTGTTTTGTTTACATACGAAAAAGTTCTCCACTCCTTCGGTGTACATACTGCCGATTTTGTTTCGCTGAATTATTTTATTTTCTTTAGAAACATTTTGACCGCATTGATAAAAATCTTACAGAGTGGATATGAGAGGTTCTATTCTCTGTGTATTGAAGAGGCAAACTTTTGCTTTTAGATTGATAACTGAAGATATGAGTTTGTTGGGCCATACACTAAGTTTTGAGCAGTTTGTCAATAGAAATATATTTTAATCGAAATTCAAATCTCAGAGTACTCTTGTTTGAATTTACTTTGACAGACCTAAAAACTTTCCGGATAAAAAGAAGTTTCACATTGACAGATTCCACATGTTTTTCTCACGTGCATATGAACCAAAAAATGCTCGTTAGAAATTTTATATAATACTTAGAAGCGTACGAGGAACAAACATTTGTGTGGACAGGTGTCTTTCTCAATTGGTTTCATATCACAGTTTTCAGCGAATGGTCAGAAGACGTGACATTTCTACCGTGTGATTATAGTCCCGACGGTAATATCGCCCAGAAAACGAAAATATGCAGTTCTTGGCAATATTATCGCTAAGGGAGGATATTATAGATCGAAACACCAATCATTATCGACCATAACACGATATTATCACCCAGAAACAGATTATATCAACCATAGGGCGATATTATTACTCAGAAATTAGCACTCTGGACAGTATATCACAATCACACACAGTTTTGTGGACTTTATTTTGTGCAAATTATCATCAATAGATGATAAAATGTCCAAATAATCGATACAACATCAATCGAATGTTTTATCGATAATCGATAAATGTCGACGGATGATCGAATTATCAGTCAATATTCATTAAATTAACAGTCGATATTTATCGACTATCATTCCATACTTACCGATTATGAGTCGATATTAATCTATTATCGATAAAACATTCGTCTTGTGGGCGATATTCTGGGCAAAATTACCATCTCCTGGGCGATATTATCTTCTGGATGATATTTTATTGTCTTCGGCGTGATATTATGGCCCAGGGTGTTAAAAATTGTAAAATCAGAGAGATGCCAATATGACGACTGGGTCATTTCGACTGATATAGGCAATATGTCTCTCAAAGAACTGGCTGTCATTCGACATAATTCACTCGAAACGACGTCCCAGCCGTCATATTCGCCAAGAGTGTACGATAATATTGCCCTGGAACATAGTATAGGCCAGGACTTTTTTTTATTTCTGACATCGCAATAGCGCGAAACCTTTAGTTTTAAAGTGTTGAAAAGGGCAAAAATAATTGAGTGAAGCAAGTGAATAAATAAGATGAAAAGTCCAGTTTTCGTGTAAAGTTTGTGGATACGATTCGTGACTTTTCATTTTTATGCCAAGTTTTGTCCCTAGTAATGCAATAAGCCATTTTCAACCCCAGGCATGTAAATTATAATGTCTGTACATACAACACCGAGTAAGAATAGTCTATCACTATACAAGGGAAGGACTTTGCTGTTTCGTATCCGCCTTTAGCCCGAGTACTTTCACTCATCGTGATAGGATACATCAAATTATTTCCCGAGTGTAGTATGACGTTTTCCTTTACGAAGGAGGTAAAGACTTTTCCCTAGGGACGGAAAGTCCATTTCCCCTCCCTAGTAAAGGAAATGACTTAAACAAGATAATCAAAATTGTCCAATTTATTTATCCAGTAATAGACTCATTAAACGGCGTAAAAATACAAAGACTAACATCAAACAAAGAAGAAAAAACATGTCGTGTCTTGAAACCGAATGCCAACTCTGAATGTTCTATTTCACGCAATACTACACGTGCTCCGTCAATTATATTGGTGTCATTATCAACAACAGAATATGTGAACCACAAAATAACTACAACGAGTGAATACGGTGAGCTTCTGTTCCTAGAGCGCTGTGTGTTTATACCCTCGTATAGAACTTTCAGTCGTTTCAGTTGTGCTAACGTTCGAATGACGGCTTTCTTCGTAGGTATTATATATAGAAGGTTAAAGTACTGACCCCGAAAGCAAATCCATGCCGCAACATTTTTGTAGTTTGTTATATTGTTGTTTATGGTCGACCCGAAAAATGAGAGAAAAACTAACAAATTTTTTGGCCTAGAATGTTTCATCCAAAATCTACTCATACTATTTCCAGAAAAAATACGACAGCCTCTCTATAGCCAAACGAACGTCGAACATATACACCTATGTATGCATTCGACTAGGATATATATATATTTGACATACCACAGAAAGACATACTCGTATAAACCATGCAAAAAAGATTTTTTTTTTCTTGGATCCGACTCTATATTATAACAAAAGGAATTGATTCTCTTATTCGTTTTCTACCTATATACCTTGAATATGTGTGGTTAGATCTATCCACAAGGGATGACAGAACAATGGATCTGTAATATTTCAATAGAAAAGTAAAGAAGGGCAGACGTTGGGTGTGAGTGATTCTCATAATATTTTGGCGTGAAATGTACAATAAATCTCTGATCACCATCTCACCGTAATAATATTTTTATATAAACTCCATGGACGTCTTAGCTTGACTAGATGAATATGTGTTTGGTTTTGATGATAGGTATTGATTCACATATCAAGTCGAAGGCGCAATATAGAAAAAAATTTTGGTTCAAAGAAAGAACGAATTTTTGGTATACGTCGGTCTCGCCGTATTTTATGGGATTTCGTGTTTGTTTTGTTCGAAATTCCATTGAGATTTAATATTTTTCGTGTGAGTGTTTGATTTCCGATGAATCGATTCGATAGGAAATAATTTCATTTTTGTGAAATCAAATGGCGCGGCGTGATTGTTTGTGTTTGAGGGAAATTCAATTATATCGAAATTAGACCATTCCTTTTCGCATGCCGTTTTGATTAATAAAGTAGGTGGAAAGCACGGAATAACGGTCAGTGCCTATTCCAATTAACAACTTTGACAAGACCAGTCGGGGGATTTTCGATGAATTTAAATAATTTGCTGTGACAGAACTGCAAATATATTGTCCGGGTATTCCATCGAGACATTATGAAACAATATCCAATTTCCAATCCATCAAGCAACTACACATATGTTGTCAGTCCCAGACTGGCCATACTGGGAATTCGGGTGATTCCTGAAGCGCCCTCTGCATTTTTATCTGAGAACTGGCACTGATAATCTCAATCAGACTGACGCATTAAACTCAAATGACACTCCTAAAATACCGACACTACCAACAACATTGACACTGCTATCCATAAACAATCGTAATTCCGAGTGAATCGTAGTTTCGTAGCAATCGTAGATCCAAAGGAATCGTAATTCCTTGGAAATCGTAATTCGCCAAAAACCCTAAAGGGTGAAAATGTGACCAAGGCCCTGTTTCTACTTACAAAATAACTGATATCGCTGAGGCTGACGCTTTCTGAGGCGAATGTTTTATCAACAAAAAATTGACCCAAAAAATTTAAGAAAGAAAATTTTAGAAAAAATTGCGTCACAAGTGGCAGATGTTGAGGAAACTAATGTTAGGAAAATAGTTAAAACAGGGAAAAATATGTCCTGAATCATCTGCCACATGTGACGCAATTTTTAAGAAAATTTTCTTTCTTAAATTTTTTGGGTCAATTCTTTTGTAAGTAGAAACAGGGACTTGCGTCACACTTTCACCCTTTAGGGTTTTTTTTGGCGGATATCAGTTTTTTTGGAAGTTTATGGGTAAGGGTCACTAGTTTTGTAAGCATCTCATGTCGACAACAGCTCAAATCCATCGAAAAATCCGATGGAAGTTGGGAAGTGACAGAGGAATCATCTCTCATCCCAAAATTTAGAAACCAACGTCGGAACACCTCACTTATATCGAAAATAACCCAAATCCATTGAAAAATCCGATGGAAGTTAGGAAGTGCCAGAGGAATCATCTTTCAGTCCAAAATTTAGGAACCAACCTCGGAACACCTCACTTATATCGAAAACAACCCAGATCCATTGAAAAATCCGTTGGAAGTTAGGAAGTGCCAGAGGAATCATCTCTCATCCCAAAATTTTGGAACCAACCTTGGAACACATCACTCACGACGAAAATAACCCAAATCCATCAAAACACTTTTTCCGACTTTTTCCAACATTTACCGATCATAATTCATAATTAAATTCATTCATAATCTAGGGCCCGAGATTGACCTATAACCAAAATTTCAGGAAAATCGTAAAAAACGTTTAGGATTTACGAAATCGTCCTTTTTCATAGGAACTAACTAACTAACGTAGCCAATTTGAGTTATCTGAAAATTCGAGATTTTGCTTATTTTCATACAAATATCAATATTTCGAAGTTCAATATCTCAGCCAATTTTGAAGCTGCAGTAACGTGTGATAGCTCGTTGAACTCGCATGGATTCCTAGATATCTTAATTTTGGGACCATTGGGGCCAAGGGGGAGAAGTCAAAATGTTGCGGTAAATATGCTCCGCCGTCCTCAAAAAAAAAATTTGTAA